>NC_141616.1:3846978-4024301 GCF_047967505.1 Dipteris shenzhenensis
TTTTCCTTTTTAAAAATGATGTAAATCTAGATTCTAGAATTCAATTTGTTGTGATAAACTTGAACGAATAAAAAATTCCGTCAATGAAACAAAATTTTCATATGAAAAAAGGAAAATTTCTAACATGCGTGAATGCAAATGTCATTCTAGTATAAGGAAAAACATTTCATCATGTAAAACTTTCATTGACAGAAAATTTCCGTCGGCGGAAAATTTTTTCGTCGATGGAATTTTTTTCCATTGATGAATTTTGGGATTCCAAAATCCCACTGGATTCTGGAATCCCAAATTTCATTGACAGAAATTATTATTTTCTCCTATCGATGAAATTTGAGAGAAATTTTTTTCGTCGATGAAATTTGGGATTCCAGTATCCCACTGGATTCTAGAATCCCAAAATTCATCAACAGGAAAAAATTCCGTCGACATATTGAAATTTTTATCAACGTGAAAATTTTCGTCGACAAAAAATTTCTATCAATGAAAGTTTTACGTGACGAATTTTTTTGAACGATATTTTTGTTTATTCATAAATCAAAATTCACCTTTTTTCATATGAAATTTTTGTTCTATTAACACTTTACTTTTTTTCAGACAAAAAATTTAACGATACTAATCGGTTAGACCATTCTATGGATCTGGACCATTAAATCTCTAGGGATCAATCTTGACCCTCAAATTGAAAGCAATGAGATCAATGATGGCCAGCGACATATAAGACGTGCCCACTTGGTAGTTTGTTTTGTGAGACATCATGGGAGTAGTTGTGACATTGGAGATCAAGAGTAGGAGCATTGCTAATGATTTTGAATTTGCACAATCTTCACACACTATGGTGGTGAGGTTTGCAATATTCTCACTCCTAATTCCTTCACAAGGAGAAGTAGAACCTACCCTTATATTTTGGCATGATCAAATACTATGGTGGGAAAGCACATTCCCACATTTAAATAGTATCTAGGTTGCACATTGGAAGTCACACAAGGTAAAGTAAGAACAAAGAGCAATTTGTTTATAGGAAAAGTAAATTGTAATCCGTCGGTTTTAGAAACTTAAATGCCTAAAATTTCTTCCTTCAAACAAGTATGTGTGGGCACTGCCTCATCGTGCAACAAGCGCTTGTGGATGCTTAGTGCGTTGGGCTGATGATCTTTATTAAAGGAAGTTTGCCATGTCCAACTCAATTATCTTTCCTTAAATGTTGAAACAATTATCTTTCCTTCTAACAATTAAATGTTAAAATTGACAAAGGAGAATTGAATTCTCCTCCATGGCACTACCCATAGGAGGTAGTGCTTAAAAGCTAGGCAGAATCTAAATCGGTGTTTTGCAATTATAGCTAGTAAAAAATATGTCAAATGTCAGTTTTCACTAGCAATGCATTGTACACACTTTGGTCTCACCTTATTCACCCACTATTTTTTGCCCACATCCTCACCTGTAATTTTGCAATTTTAGCCACTACAAACACATTTTCGCTAGGAATGTATTGTACACACTTTGGTCTCAATTTATTCAACCACCACTTTTGGCCCACGTCCTCATCATCTTCTCAAACCATAGGTGAGCCTTACTCATGGTCTATAAAGCATTATCTTTCCCTAAATGGGGCTCCAATTGTTAATTTCTTCAAAAAGCTATGGGCCCCTCCACCCTCCCCCTCATGATAGCCCTCACCCGCTTTTTCCCACGCTTTATGTGTTGTACCCTCCCCTTTTATTAATGTCCATCCCACATGATAGATCCCCCTCCACCATCCCCTTCCCTCCTCTCTGTCCCCCTTCTAGTGTTCACATTAATCCCCTACCCCCCCTCTCTCTATCTCTTCTTCCCTAACTGCCCACCCCTCCCCATCTCTCTCTCTCTCTCTCTCTCTCTCTCTCTCTCTCTCTCTCTCTCTCTCTGCCCCTAAGGTGAAACACAAATTTTCCAATTCAAACTGTAAAATTTTCTCACAGAGGTCACAAATGCTCCAAACTCTGTTGCATGCTAGTTAAATTTTACTAAAAGACCTCCTAATCTATAAAGAAAAGATTCAAACAATGGGTCCTTTGAATTTGCAAAAACATTCATGGACAGTACTCCTGCCCTCAATAATGCCCCAGCTTCTAAGGTGTGGCCTTCCTTTGTTGTAGAAATTGCAAGTCACCTCCTTTGATTACTCTTCAACCATGTGGGGGAATTGCGTGTGCTCCCTCCATTAGGAATGAGTCCAGGGGACTACAACCATGCAAGCCATAGCCTTTTGGGTTGCAATAGCAATTTGAACTCCATTTTTCTGGAACCCCACGAGCACTTTTCAACTTATGCCTTTCTCCCATTGATCATCCACTCGACGTTGATTAATTGAAAAATACTATATCCCACTATTACTTTATGTCCTTCCCCTTCACCCTAGAGTGAGTTATACACTTCCCATTCATTTCCACCTAGGGGCCCCTATCACTTTGTGCCCTACTCCCTCACTGTAGAGTGAGTTATACACTTTCCATTCCTTTCCTCCTAGGGGCCCATATTTCACCTACCCTAGATATGGACTACTTCCAAATTTCATTTATTTGTTTTTTTTAAAAAGTGCCAAATATATTTTAAGGATGGTTAACCTTGGAAGGGAGGCGCTCTAATAACAATTTCCATAAGAAGTGACCTCCCAATCAATTTCGGACACTTTATCCCATCCTCCCACTCAATTTTGGACACTCATGCTCTTCATTAACTCTTTATCTTCTCATGTCTCTCTTTCTCTCTTGCTCTCTCTCTCTCTCTCTCTCATGCCCGCTAGCTCTCCCCCACCCCAAGCCCCCCACACATCAACTATAAATGTTCCAAGACCCTCAAAGAGCTATGTAAGCCACCTAGTTACTTCATTCAAGAGAGATACTAGTTAAACAAATGAAGTGCTCCCTTGTTTTTGGTGTTAAACAGTGTCTCCATTAAGGCCTCCGAAGTGGACGTTGTTGGTGTAGAGAGCGTCGGCAACAAATGTTATTGGTTTAAAATTCAAATCCCTTGCCATTCAAGCAACCTTTCTTCCCCGTTGACACTTACTTTCATTCCCCTTTCCAATTCTCGCTTTCCTGTTGTGGGCACTTCACAAAAGTCATGAATTTGCCTGGGGATGATCCTGGACCTTCCTCCACCCCTCCCCTTGCTGTGAGTTCTCGCAATCGCTTTTCATACTCTGCTCAACAATCCTGCGCTCAAAACATGTGTCTTTCTGTATCTTTTGACGCATACTCTCCTCTCCTAGAACCCAACAATTCAGTAAGACATGCCCTTCTCCCGCTTCCTTCTTCCCTCTTTAGCATTCTTCTTCATTCAGTTTTCCTTGCAAAAAATCGTACCTTTCCCCGACGTTGGGCGGACGTTTTTCCTTCCAATTTTCACGAGAGTGTTGCCCAATTTTCGTTTGTCGTTCACAGCTTTTTCGTTCGTTATTTCTTCCTGTCGTAACCGAAAATTGTGGAAAATTTGTGGGGAAAAGACGGGTTTATGTGCTTACATGACAGAAAGAGTGGTTGCTGCAGGATCGTACTAAAGAACGTCCGCCGAGACTTTTCCATGATTCTGCATCGTGCCTGATCGTTTTCACACATTCTTGTCTTGAAAAAATTACCCACTTGCCGTTTCCAGTCGGTACAATCATCAAAAACCTAGAAGAAGTGGTGGATCCATGGACGCATCCTTTCGTCGAGGCTGTGGAAGGACATACGTTAGGGATGTTAGCTACCATTGATAACCAGGTAAACTACAGAGCATGGACCTGGGGGAGAATTTTAAAGGGTTCCTGCTTTTCTCTAGGTTGAAAGAAAGAACAAAATTACTCCTCACCCGATTTTACTTAAACGCGTGGATTTTCTTTTGAAGCACATATGCGTGAAAGAAATAAAATGCTGTCCCGACTTCAATGTCTCTCTCTGCTTGCGGTTAGGCTCACATGGCCAAGAGTATTGAAATGACATGCATCAAACAAATCACATCAAGTTTGTTTAAAAACCTTTGTTAAATTTAGTCTTGCAATTAGTGAATTCAAAGAAAGCTACATCAAGTGTTCTATATCTGGTCATTCTAATTAAGGACAGTGATGTCAGGAGGATGGTCTCTGAGCAATTTGCACTGTTTTTTTTTTTTTAAAGCTTGTTATTTTGTGGTCATTTTCAACCTAGGATGGACATTTTTGTATGCCTTATTTGTCTGTTGAATTTCCTTTCCATTATACATTGACCACTCCATGATGTCATCTTGGCCTCAGATATATGCAGTGGGTACGACAGTAGAAGGATGCATACTTTGTACAGCTGCGAATCTGTTAACAGTACCCACTATCCTGTACAGACGTGGGTTAGTCGGAACTTCTGCTGACTTATGGGTAAAATATGAGGCAACTTTGAAAGAAACCATACAAAAAGCCATTGATTTGTCCAGCAGAGTCCCGATTCTAAATTCTATCACTCGTCTCTTATGTGCAATCTGTGCTCCTATGGCAAGGTCTATCTCTGATTGGTTGGTGAAACAAAGTGCCGTGGAAGAGAAAGGCATTCAATGGTCATATGATGACTTTCTGGCAGAAGGGGAATCCAAGGGAACTGAGTTGCAGACCCAGAATCAGGTTGGTGATGTGCCCACAAGGAAGGTTGTGTCCGAATCCAAGGCAACTGACTTACAGACCCAGAACCAGGTATATGATGGGAAGGTAGATGAAGGGATTGAGGAAGTCAAAGAAGTTGAAAATGTTGATGAGCCGGGCAATTCTCCACACCAGGAGGCAGATGACCTACCAGATGTGCTTGAGATGATAGATTCAGGCTGGCTGTTAGGAGGAATCAGCTCTACCAGCAGAGCCTCAAAATTCAAGGGGAAAAATCGCAAGGCACAGTGAAGTATTTTCTGGCTTCCATGTCTCTTTTATCGTTAGAAAATCTGTCTCCCAAGTGCTGTGTTACATTCAAAATGTACTGTAGCGTTTCTCTGGCAAATCTGACGAATTGCACAGTTTGCAGGTGTGCTTTAGTTGTCTGGATTGGAAGGTAACATGTTGACTGTGTTCATAGGACCCTGATGTCTTAGAGAGGCCTGGCTCTTTGTTTATATAACAAAACGTGTCCTCTCTCTCTCTCTCTCTCTCTCTCCCCCTGTCCCCCTTTCTGTCTCGGAGTGATATTTGTTTACCATAACCAGTTCGGAGTGATATTTGTCAGAGGAAAAGTAATTCAGATTCTCTTATACCTTTGTTGTGGAATGATAGAGTAAGTTTTGTTTTTTAGAATCATAGTTTTTTCAATGAGAGAGTTCAAGTGCATGACAAACTTAATATAAATTATCACCAATCGGACTGACAGTTCTTGGCAATACCCAAAGTGAGAAATTGCTTCAGTGGGGGAGTTATTCAAATATGTTTTTTAAAGGGCCTGTTTTGCTTCAAGCTCACATGAGGGTCCGTTCTCCTACTTGGTACTACTTTTCTCCATGAATTTTGCTCTCTACAACTTAAATTAATGTATTGTTGATAATTCAAAGCATTATCACAGCACTATCACGAAATGATAATAACAAACTGAAGACTAATGTCAATCATTTTTTAGTCTAGGCCCAAGCCCTGCTTGCTTGACCACTAGGGAGTGGGTCTTTGATTATCTAGACCCTCCAAATTACATTGGCAATTGCAATTCTTTAATTATATTTAAAACCTCATAAGTTTCAACAGAAAGGTATCATAATTTGAAAGAAATTGTTTAGGAAACACTTAGAAATTGTCAAAGTTTTGCTTCACCTTGGTTTCAAGTCGATGACTTGTTTGATAGCTTGGGAATTCGGAATCATTCAAAATTTAAAATTTGGAAATTTATACTTACGAAATTATCCTTTGGTCTTTGCTCCACACTATGTATGTCGTATTGAATGTATGGAGCTCACTTTTGGTCTAAGCATCATGGAAACAATATTTGCTAACTTCTCATGACCAATTCTATCTCAAGTGACATTACTCCATTAGGACCATGAAAATTTATGGTAGCAAATGCCACTTCTTATCTTGATTGACATTGAAGCACTTTATGCTTGACTTGAATATAAGGTCAATTCTAACTAGAATTTGTGACATCATAGATTGAGTAGAAAAGAAAGATATTAATATCCTAAGTATTATGTTGTGTAGTGAATTGTGTAAATTAAGATACTACATGGAGGGGCAAAGGATGGGAAGAGGGATCAAGTTTCACTCATGGTTTTTTGACATTGTTTGAAAATTACACAAAGTTATTGGATTGAAGTCCATTCGGATAATAAGAGAGGGCAAGAAAAAATTGGGGGAGAGGGGAAGGGAAAAAAGCCATGAGTGGTGATGTGGAAGGATAAAACTCGTTTGCATTGTTTGTTTGATGATTTTTGCTTAGTGCTTCTACGAATTTAAAATGGGAAAAAATTTGCATCCACATACACAATGTTGGTATTTCTTATTCTTCTTAAAATGAATTTAAAAGCACATAAAAAGGACAATCCATTTATTCCTCTTTAAAGGTCTGTATCCTTTTTTATGCTATCTTATATACATGGGTCGTGAAGCCAAAAGAATATTGGATTACAAAAAATAGTAGTCATGCATGGCATAGCCTCACTCCCTCTCATTTCGGTAATCCGTATGCATGCTCATACGATGTCACCCTTTACAACACAAGCATGACCTCTTTATGACAAAGTCAAGCTCCACATGAACTTTGAAATTTCAAGAATGAGCTTAACCATCTTATGTGATTTACCCCTCTGTGTCCTCTACCCATTCTTTGGGAAGACATAGCTTGTGGTAACTACTAATAATGCAAAGTTTTGCCTTAAAGCATCGATATGAATGCATGTGCATGAATGGTGATAAACAACATTCTCCAATTGAAAATTTGAAAGAGTGGATGCTAAGTTATACAGAATGGAAAGAGCTTCACAATGTTGTGACTATTCTCTTATGGATGCATTTGTAAGAAAACAATACAATGTCTGTGCTCAACAGATAACAGGATCTCGTATGTAAGAGAGAAAAGCAGATAGTATGGAGAATAAAAAATTTGAGTACTGTAAAACTGATACAATAGATGGCGCTGCTTCTCAGCCGTTCGCTCCTGTGTGAGAAGCTTCGATAGCGTGCTCGAAACAGTAGAGAACAGAGGTTGGATGCTAAGGAATCAAGGTTGCTGTAGCCAGTGATGAATATGGGCTTCATGGGCTTGCTCTTATATAGCTAATAGTCACATGAACTTTGAAATTTCAAGAATGAGCTTAACCATCTTATGTGATTTTATTTGGTTAGTTTTTTTTCGTGAGAAGGTAGCATTGGAAATAATAAATTTTAAATTAATACGTTAAATTCACTGCAATGAATGCAACACTATGCAACTATTCATGGGTTCCTCTACCCCTCTGTGTCCTCTATCCATTCTTTGGGAAGGCATAGCTTGTGGTAGCTACTAATAATGCAAAGTTTTGCCTTAAAGCATCGATATGAATGCATGCGCATGAATGGTGATAAACAATATTCTCCAATTGAAAATTTGAAAGAGTGGATGCTAAGTTATACAGAATGGAAAGAGCTTCACAATGTTGTGACTATTCTCTTATGGATGCATTTGTAAGAAAACAATACGTCTGTGCTCAACAGATAATAGGATCTCGTATGTAAGAGAGAGAAGCAGATAGTATGGAGAATCAAAAATTTGATTACTGTAAAACTGATACAATAGATGGCGCTGCCTCCCAGCCGTGCGCTCCTGTGTAAGACGCTTTGATGGCATGCTAGAAACAGTAGAGGACGGAGGCTGGATGCTAAGGAATCAAGGTTGTTGTAGCCAGTGATGAATATGGGCTTCACGGGCTTGCTCTTATACAGCCCACCAGTCGTAGTCGGTTAGACTCAATTGGGAGATCGATCTAGTCGGTCAAACACGGCCGACTGGAGGTCGGTCCTGAAATAGGCAACCAACCACACGTTAGAATCGTGGCGCCTGAGCCATCCGGGATCATCTGGGGCTTCGAACGGGCCCCGCAACCCAAGAGTGGACTGCCTTAAGAAATGCTCCATCTACCCTCAGTGCGGTCAGTCATGGGATGCCTTTTCACACTTGCATGTAGCCTAGTTGGCAGTGTGCCAACTCTATCTGAAGCCGTTCAGCCATTAGGCCACACATGGCTCCCATCTGGTGTCCAAAGGACTTATCGGATAACCTAGCTACTTAAAGGCCTTCTCCTCATATGGGGGGCTTACAAGTAGAGTTAGCTGGTTCATGCGTAGTTACACGAGAGTGGAGCATTGATATCTAACACCCCTCCTCAATGTCCATTTGCACGTGAACTTACTTTTTCGGCCCAATGCCAAGTCGATGAAGATGTCTCTCTAGCATGTCTCTTCTAAGAGCCTTCGTGAAGATGTCCACAGCATTCTCTGTAGTCGGACAGTACACCAAGTCGACCTCTCCATCCATGATGAGCTCGCGTACAAAGTGATATTGAATCTCAATGTGTTTTGTGCGAGCATGGAACCCACGGTTCTTTGCAATTGCCATGCAACTCTGATTGTCACATGATAAATGCGTAGACTTGTTCTGCACTGCACCCATGTCCCCTAAAATCCTCCTCAACCACACTGCCTCACAAGAAGCAAAACATGCTAATTTTGTACTCAGCCTCGGTAGAAGAAAGAGCAACTGTAGGTTGCTTCTTGCTGATCCATGACACAGCTCCAGATCCAAGTGAGAAACAGTAACCTGTCACTGATCTCCTGCTGTCCACGTCTCTTGCCCAATCCGAGTCACATAATCCGGTCAAGATGTTGCCCTTGGTATAGGTGATGCCATAATTAAGTGTGCCTTTGATGTATTTCAGCACCCGCATCCCTGCCCTCTAATGGTTCTCTCGGGGCTTATTGGAAAACCTGCTTAGTATACTAGTCGCAAAGCTGATGTCCAGTCGCGTGTTGCACAAGTAAATCAAACTGCCCACAAGCCTTCTGTACTTCGCTTCATCCACCAGTGGTGATGAATCCTTGTTTGAGAGCTTCACATCAACCTCCATAGGGGTGCCAACTGTCTTGCACTCAGCCATGCCAAATGCCTTCAATATCTCTCTAGCATACTTCAGCTGTGAGATGAAGATCTGTTTTGGCTCTTGCCAAACTTCAAGCAATTGCTTTGTTTGCGAGATATTTTCTTCATGGTTCCCTGTTATGACAAGGTTGTCCACATAAAGGACCACGATCATACACCTGCCTCCTCCTCTGTAGATATACAAATTTGCATGAGATGGGCTCCTCCTGAGCTCGTTATGCTAAAAGTAGGCATCAATCCGCTGGTACCATCCTCGTGGGGCCTGTTTTAGCCCGTAAAGTGCCTTCTTCAGTTTACAGACTTTACCTTCTGAACGGGGGATCACAAAACCTGGTGGTTGCTCCACGTATACCTCCTTGAGATCTCCATTACAAAAGGCGGACTTTACATCCATTTGAAACACGGGCCCGTGGGGCCTGTTTCAGCTCGTAAAGTGCCTTCTTCAATTTACAGACTTTACCTTCTGAACTTGGGATCACAAAACCTGGTGGTTGTTCCACGTATACCTCCTCCTTGAGATCTCAATTCAGAAAGGTAGATTTTACATCCATTTGAAACACGGGCCAACTTTCATGTGCTGCTAAAACCAAAACACTACGGATTGTGGTTAGTCGAGCTGTGGGAGCAAAAGTATCCTGATAATCAAAACCATGTACCTGTGCAAATCCTTTTACCATGAGCCAAGCCTT
This sequence comes from Dipteris shenzhenensis, assembly GCF_047967505.1. Taxonomy (NCBI): domain Eukaryota; kingdom Viridiplantae; phylum Streptophyta; class Polypodiopsida; order Gleicheniales; family Dipteridaceae; genus Dipteris; species Dipteris shenzhenensis. The sequence goes on from NC_141616.1 coordinate 3,856,754, forward strand.
GTACTTATCCAACGTGCCATTGGACTTATACTTGGTCTTGTACACCCACTTGGTGCTGATTACCTTGTGTTTTGGTGGTCGATCCACAAGGTCCCAAATGTTATTCTTCATTATGGAGCCATACTCCGACTACATAGCCTCCATCCACCTATCATCACCCTGTGCTTCTTCAAGACACTTGGGTTCTTCAGCATGGATCACCTCTATCATCAAAGCGTAGTTGACCAAGCGTTCTTGCGTCCTTCTTTGCTCCTCTAATCTCTTGGACCGGTGGTGTTCAGATGATTCCTCCTCAATGGCTGGAGGTTCTCTGCCGTCCAAAAGCTGCTTTACCCACTTCGGGAATGGCCGTTGCCGTTGTGGTTCTGCATGCTCTTCTTCCTCTTCTTTATCTTGAATCCTCCCAAGAACCATTGGGGGAGTTTGGTCTGCTGTTGGTGGTTGTACTGGATGGATATCCTGGTTCTGGTTGTTTGGGAAGGAAGCATCCTTCTCCAATTGATGCAGTTGTTCTGAGAAGACCACATTACGACTTACTATTACCTTCTTGGTAATAGGATTATAGAGACAATAACCCTTCGCCTCTTCACTGTAGCCTAAGAAAATACACTTCTGGCTCTTCGGTTCCCATTCGGTCCTGTTAGCATTAGGGACATGCACAAAACAGTCACATTCAAAAAATCTGAAATATGCAGCTGAAGGTTTCTTACTAGAAAAGGCCTGCAGTGGAGTCATCCCGTTCACAGCCTTCGTGTAGCTATGATTCAGAATGTAAACTGCCGTGTTACATGCTTCAGCCCAGAAAGACTTTGGCAAATCTTTCCCTTTCATCATACTCCTGCCCATTTCGCAGATAACGTGCATCTTGCGCTCTGCTACTCCATTTTGCTGTGGTGTATGTGGTGGGGGTTTATGCCTCTTGATCTCGTGACTTTTGTAGTAACTTTCGAATTCACTTGATGTGAACTCTCCACCTCTATCTGATCTCAACTTCTTCGCCTTCCTCCCCATTTCTTTCTTGACCATTACATGCCACTCTTTGAACTTACTAAAAGCCTCATCTTTAGTCTTCACGAAGTATATCCATACCCTTCTACTGTAGTCATCGATCAGCATCATGTAGTAGGAACCACCCAAAGCTTCCGTCTCCATCTTTCCGCAGAGGTCTGTGTGAACGAGCTCTAGAGGAGCCTTTGCCCTGCTGGACTCTTTAGGAAAGGGCTGCCAATGCTGCTTGCCCATCATGCAAGCTTCACATACATCGGGCCATTCTGTAATTTCTGGTAGGTCTGCAATCATTCCACTTTTATGCATCTCGTTTAAAGAACCAAGGTTTAGATGACCAAACCTCTCATGCCACAGTTTAGTGTTGCTCACATCGGCTCGAGCACTGAAAGCTGAGAGTTCATAGATGTTGTTGCGCCATGTACCTTTACCAATGACCTTCCCTTGAAGATCCAAAATTTGTGCGCCATTCTTATCGAATTGAACTTTGAGGTCCTGATCCGTGATCGCAGAAACGGACAACAAGTTTCTCTTGATATCTGGCACATAAAGAACATCGGACAACTATTTTATAACTCCATCTAACTTGAGAGCAATCATACCTTTTCCTTTTCCTAGACATTTTGCATCATTGTCGACTGCTACCAGGATGTCATTCCCTACCGGATGTAGAGAGGTATACCAATCCTTATGACTGGTCATGTCGCGCGATGTACCACTGTCAATAATCGAAGGTTCATCCGTAGGTACATGAACTGCATCCGTGCAAATCTCCTCAATTACTACGAACAACTCTCCTGGTACTGCCTGTGCACTGTTCAATGGACTCTTTCTTTACTATGTTCTTCTCATCTACAATCTTCTTCCGGCACTCATTCTGCTTGTGCCCTACCTTGTTGCAATAGAAGCACTTGATCTTCTTCTTTCTCTTTTTATCATCAGAAGAAGATGGGTTTACAGAGTTCTTACCCTTACCTTTCTCTGATCTAGCCGAGAAAGCCGAATCTTCTCCAGTCCTCGTCTTTTAACGCATCTCCTCTAGAAGCATCGCGCTGAAATCCTCAAAGTTGAAGGGCAGATTTCTGTTCTGCGTATTCAGCGCCATAACAAGACCATCGTACTTTGGTGGGAGAATCTGTATGCACCTTCGTGCTAGATTCTCGCTGGTGATGGTGATGCCAATCGCAATCATCTGATCGCACAGATTCTTCACCCTGGTGATGAACTTCTCTGCCGTTTCAGACTTAGACAGTTTCTCGTTCGCGAGTTGAGTCTCCAGATTCTGAATCCGCATCTGATTCATGGTCTCGTACTGATTTTTCAAGACCGTCCATGCCTCCTCTGCTATGGTGCCATGTTGAATTAACACCATGATAGAATCACTTACACTGCAGACAATAGAACACAATGCGTCTACATTTCTTCTTATCCACGCGAGAATCTCATCTGCAATTGGTACTATTTGTTGTCCGCATTGGCTGGATTTGTCTCGCAACCGGCTTCATGTCCACCCCAGTAGTAGTATCCCAAAGCTCGTATGCACTTAGGATGGTCTTCATCTTGAACTTCCAGAGTGGATAGTTAGTGTCGTCCAACTTTTTGCTTTCGTCGAACGGTGGGATTCGCAATCTTGCAAGTTGAGCCATCTCTCACAATCTGCTCGCAAACAAAAACAGACTACCAAATCTTCTTACTAGAGCCCAAGCTCTGATACCATGTAAGAAAACAATACAACCAAGCTCTGATACCATGTAAGAAAACAATACAACTTCTGTGCTCAATAGATAATAGGATCTCGTATGCAAGAGAGAAAAGCAGATAGTATGGAGAATCAAAATTTTGATTACTGTAAAACTGATACAATAGATGGTGCTGCCTTCTAGCCGTGCGCTCGTGTGTCAGAAGCTTCGATAGCATGCTGGAAACAATAAAGGACAGAGGCTGGATGCTAAGGAATCAGGGTTTCTATAGCCAGTGATGAATATGGGCTTCATGGACTTGCTCTTATATAGCCACCAGTCGTAGTCAGTTAGACCCAATTGGGAGATCGACCCAATCGGTCCGACTGAAGGTCGGTCTCAAAATAGGCCACTGACCACACATTAGAATCGTGGCGCAGAATAGAGCAACTAACCTATGGTTGCCATTTGGCCCAAAGCCATCCGGGATCATTTGGGGCTCCAAACGGGCCCCGTAACTCGAGAGTGGGCTGCCCCAAGAAATGCTCCATCTGGTCAGTCATGGGATGCCTTCCTACACTTGCATGTAGCCTAGTTGGTAGTGTGTCAACTCTATCTGAAGCCATCTAACCATTAGGCCACACATGGCCCCCATCTGGTGTCCAAACCAAGACCTACCGGCGGATAACCTAGCTACTCAAATGCCTTCTCCTCATATGGGGGGCTTACAAGTAGAGTTAGCTGGTTCCCACGTAATTACACGAGAGTGGAGCATTGATATCTATCAGCATTTAGTTCCATTCTTAAAGTCGGAGGAGCAAGCTCTAACAAATTTATGGTCAAATCACAAGAGTTGTTAGGCTTAAATGCAATTCAATTTGCATTAACAATGCATAGGCATCATAAGTAAACCCATATAGAATCTTTGAATGACATGCATATCTTAGCACAAAGGTTGTAAAGTTTGCTTGTCAGATAGATTGGTAATGACATCGTGTGGGGTTAGCTCCAAAGCTACTAAGAAAATGACAAGGGAGCTCCACATGAAAGATGTAGAATACTAATCTTTAGGTGTAGATATGGAGATGCAAAGCCCCAAACCATTAAGGGTTGGGCTAGGCATGCAAGTAGGTGGAGCCCCATGATAGATGTTAATAGAAGTTTAGTGCGGTTATAGAATTAAGTTTTTGAAGATTTGGATCAAAACTCCTTTCTCTAAGAAGAATTCATTCAATAATTTCCAGTTAATCTATATAATTAAGATATCATAAACAGATTATCAATGCAGGGAGAAAATTTCATACATCATTGTTACACCATCCTAAAAGGTGTTTGGTATAGCGAGGGTAAGGTTCAAGAAAGGGTTGCCATCACCATGTAAGGGGTTGCTTCAAACCATGGGATCAAAAAAGTCCACATATTTGCATCAATTTGGGTTATGAATAGAATATATTTTGTCTTTTGGCTATTTAGCCCTCTTTGATATGCACAATCGAGGTTAACATTTTAATCTAGTGTTGAGATTGAACTGAGCTACTCTGAGGTGTTAACTGTGCTTAGAGAAAAATCCCAAGTTCACTTTGAATGATAAAAAAGGAAAATTTTCTACCTTTGTTCGATTGACATGAATTTTATATTGTTTCACATAATGTAGGTCTAAAGTTACATAACCCAATATCATTGGAAAAAGGGCTTTAATTTGAAGCAATGCATACATGTGTGTGGGGACTATTGAAAAGTCATTTGCAGATTGTGCTATTGCATTATACATCTAGACTTTGAATTTGCACCCATGTCAGCTATGGGGTCAATGGTACTTATACTATCCCTACTCGATCCTTAGCTCAAATTTAGTCCCCTGATTTCAAAACTATTGAGCTATGTCCCTCCTAATGCTTAGATATTTTGATGCTCACTTGTTGGTTGCACATGCATGCATATCTTTTTACCACGAAATGTTGTCTTTTGGTCATGGGGCATAGTTGTTATGGTGTGACCTTACAATTGGTCTCGAAAATTTTGCCTTGTCATATGACCATTTGACCCTTTTCTATTGGCTTACATTTGAGCTCATGACTTTTTGTCAATGACATGGGTGGTCACTTGTACATATCATTGGCCTTGTAATTATTTTTATTTGGATGTGGCCATGATGTGTATCCTGATGCTTCGTTACACTTATTCAATGGGATGTAATTTGCATAGGTATGTCATTATCACTATTATGATTGTCATAGAACTCAATGATCAGTTCCCATCCTTTTCTAAGGATGAATGGTTCTTCTTTTGTGTCATTGCTACCATTTTGCTAGTGCTTCCCCCTTCCTCCTCTAAGGATGAATGGTTCTTCTTTTGTGTCATTGCTACCATTTTTCTAGAGCTTCCCTCAACAAGGACCAACATATTTGTTGTATGTGTCCCTCGAGGGATTCACAAGGGGAACATTATGATATTACGTGAGTGTACAATAGGGGGTTCTTTTGAGATGAGGCACAAGCTTATACATTAGGGGTGGGGGCCTTTTTTGCCTTTACCCAATATTAAATTTATGTTAGGGGGGACATGCCATGCACGCAGATGATGTCCTCCTTTTATTGAGAGTGAATCTCCTGGGATGTGTCCTAAATCATGAAATCTCCCATTATTGAATTAGGATGGATTCATAACTTTGTACTCTCTCTGGAATCTTCATCAACAAAGATTATTTCCATGTAGATAGTTGAATATAGATTGGAATGATCCACATTTGAAATCTTGTCGAAAATGCAAACCAGGAGGGATGATTGTAGAAAAGAACAAGCTAGAATGCATTGCATTACTTGTTTTTTATGATGCCATTTTCTATTTTCTATAATTTCTTGACAAGTCTTTGCATAATTTTCAATTCCTTGTTTGTCTTACTTGGTATGCATACATTTCTTTTCATTGGGTGTAACTCCACATTGAAAATTTTCAATCACATCCTTCATAGTTTTTGCCAATTCACTCAATCAAGCCAGTTCTAATGATGTGGCAAGGAAAAAAACATTCATAACAATGGAAGAAAGCAAGAAGACGTGAGATGTTAGTGATAGGATAGTGACAATGTAACAAGAAGTGTGATCCTAACAAGGGAGCAAGTATTTAGGAAGAAGTTAACATGGTGATGGTAGCAGCAAGTTGGCAAGAAAGAGTGAGGAGTGAGTAAGAAGGAAGTGAAAAGCTAGCCAAAGAGAGTTTTTTAATCACAAAGGTATTGGTAAGATTAAATCTTTTAAAAGCAAAAAGGTGGTGCTAAGATAGCATTAAAGGGGCATGTTCGACTTGGTGCTTCATTGGGATTGATCCATGTATAAGTTTCAAAGGAGAAAGTATCCTACATTGTTGGGAAAACAGGTTAGGTCTAGCTTTAAATGTTTTTAAAGGTCTTATCAAGGAATAAAATAATTTCAAAGCTGAGTGGTTCATATAAAAATATTTTAATTTTTAAAAAAATGTAGGGTATTAGCTCGTACATGGTTGTCCTTTGTAGCTATGGTCATAAATGAATGCGTATTCATCTATGGTTACATTTTGCTCATATTCTGCCCATGGAACTTAGGAACATGCTCCCAACATGCATGCAGTCTATCTTTGTAGTATTTTGAGTTGCTTATGTAGTATGCCACATTATCACTTTCCAATCACCTACAATCATCCTCTACTTTACTCATGTCTTTATGAATTCTAATTCTATCATCACTCTTTCCATGATTGTACCCAATGAGTTATCTTTATATCCCCCAAACTTTGTTTTTGGAACCACACTACGTGATGGATTATTTGATGAGATGCAGCTTTTCTCATTCCCCATAGTTCTGGGTTGTGTCCCATAAGGGGATCTAGCCTCTAGAGGATCTCCTTTTGTGTCCTTAGTTGATAGAACATATATTGGGGGTTTTCTTTTTCTACCTGGGCCTGTGTTTCAACCTTCCCTTTGTTTCAAGTACTCATTTCTATTTGCTATTGCCATGCATGTTGCCTCGAATGCATCTACCTACCTCATCCAACAATAAGCAGATTGCAAATACTACTTGAAAGAATTGCCTACTTAGTCACAATTCCACCATGAAACACATGCATAACGTATTGTAGGTTGGCTATGTGAATGTAATTTTTCATTTAATCCAAAAGACTTTGATCTTCCATTACATCACCTTATCAATTTTCATTTTCTTTGTTTATCTTGCCTTTGGAGCCACCTTTTAGGTTGGCTATATCAATGTAATTTTTGATTCATATGAGAAAATATATGTTTTGAAGATATCTAAAAATTTCATTTTCTATGTTTTCTTGGTCATGGAGGTTGGCTCTGTCCAAGTATCTTTTATTTTAACTTTTAGGTGGGCTATATCACCTTGTAAAGGATTGATGCATATCATCATTTCCTATGAAGAAATATAAATTTTGAAGGGGTAGATGAAGGAATTTAGCAACTTCGGCCATTTCAATGTCCTCTTTTGGCAAATGTAGAAGGAATTTGACCGCGGTGTAGAAGGCAAAGTTGGTTGGGACATCATGGGGTGTCCAAAAATGCCAAAATCCACGAGAATCCACCATGGTGCAAATTTGGCCGATGGACACCCTCCAAATGGCCAAATTCGCATTGTGGAGGGTTTTGGCATTTTTGGACACCCCATGACATCTTGATGAGCTTTGCCTTCTGTGTCGTGGTGGTCAAATTCCTTCTACATTTGCCAAAAATGGTCACCAAAATGAACAAACTTGGTCTAGAGTATTTTTTTAACTTGAAATATTCATAATATTTTCCTAAATTGATTTTACAAAAATGTGTATATAATTAATAGAACTTAGTTGCATGGAATATGAAGAGAATAGTAAAATAGCTATAACTTTTGCATTATAACTCCGATTGCAAAGATTTTTAGTTCAAAATCGAGAGCATGAGTAGCTCTATGATATTTGACTGGAAAAATATGGTTATAGTAGAAGGATCATATTTTTCCCCAGATGTTAAATTCAATGTAGAAGACCTTTAAAAATTAGTCACAAGTTGAGGGGGGGTCATAAATTTATAATTACTTTGGATACAAATGAAGGAAAAGGGACAAGTTTGCATATAAAAGGTTTGCCTCTCTACACAACAAACTTGGAAGTGATATATTCAATACTCTACTATTCAAAGCAACATTACCTTATATTGCATTAACAACACATTAAAAATTTAACCATAATTGAATCAAGATTATTGCTTATGACATGGTATCTTGCAAGGAAGAGAATGTGATAAAATGTACATATTTGTATTATAATCTCTCCATACAAATACAAAGACTCTTCATAGCCTATACCTCCTCTTTGCTACCTCTAGTACATTGTAAAAAGAGGCTATTAAAATCCCCAAGTAAGCTCCTAATACAAGTATCAGTAAGGCTCTCCTCTCAGGGTAGCCATGCATAAAGTTTATTACACCATTGCCAATTAGATACATTGCAATAGGGGAAGCCATGTGATGGATCACAATGATCAAGCTATCAATACTTTGATGCACTTCAGTAGTTAAGCAGGCCATTCTAAAAATTGGATGTGGAAGACCACAACGTATCCTCCTGCTTTACTAATATAGTGGACCAATGAATGATTTCAACCAAATTTTCTATGAAAGTTGGCCTGCTGAGGAGATAAATCCTTAATCTCAAACACCTCCTGCATCAATTCAACAACCATTACATTAGCAAACCTTACAAAGCACATTGCATTAAAAGACCATAAAATATAAATCAATACATAGGATGCTTACCACCATAGCATTGTTTCCTTTAATCATGATTATTCTCTAAAACTTTTTCCCTCTTCAAATGTCAATTGACCTTCACATGATGCAAGCAAGGCAAATAGATATAAACTATAAAACTTTAGGCATGAAAACTTTAGACATATTACCTAAAAACTATGGACATGAAACCACACAATAAAACCATCAAAACAAAATGCATCAATGTTTTTAATGTCCTCCAAGTCATAAAGGAAACCTATGCAAATGCCAAAACGCCCACCCTACAATTTATGTGGATAGCTTGTACTAGTCAAGCACATTGTTTGATGTTGCATGAGGGATAAAATGGACATTTTTCATGCATTTCTCTAGATGCTTCCTTGCCTTTTCACAATTTCAAGTAAAGTTGAAGGACTGAACATTTCATTATCCATGACTAAAAGGTATTCCTGCACATAACTTAGAGATAGTCCATTGTTAATAATATCAAACATTCCACTACTTCCCACTCCTACATTAAAATAGGCTCTTGACACCCACACTTGTAGAGAAGATAGGCAAGGAAGGTACATAGAAAGAATGAGTTACGATGTGATGGTATCCTAAAAGCAATGCATGTTTCCTTTGCCTTGTATACTTGTTGCAACTTGGCAAGAGATCCTTCCTCTCCTTGAAGTTCAAGATGTGGCAAGACATCCTTTCTCTTCGGAATCTTATGTGGACCCTTAGCAAAACCTTCCATGACTATCTAGTTAGTCAAACTGTAAGTTCAAGTCATCCAAATACATTTTTACTATTCTAGAACACACAATATTGTCAACTTCTATCACTTTCTTCCTAACCACGCCTCTAAACACACTAGAGCTCACAATATTGCCAGCTTTGGTCACTTTGTCCCTGATCATGCCTCTACAACACATTGGAGCTCACAATATTGACAAATTGTGTCACTTTCTTCATGACTATGCCTCCAGAGCACACTAGAGCTCACAATATTGCTAGCTTTGTTCACTTTGTTCCTAACCATGCCTCTACAACACACTGGAGCTCACAATATTGCCAGCTTGTGTCACTTTCTTCTTGACCATGCCTCCAAAAACACTAGAGCTCACAATATTGCCATCTTATGTCACTTTGTTCTAGACCATGCTTATTGCAAAAACAATAGCTGTAGGAGGGGAAAGAGCATTTGTAGCTTATATGAGAGGGAAAAAGTGCATGTAGGAGGGCAAACAATTGTTGTAGCCGAATGAAAAGTAAGAGGGGACAAAGCAACTATTTGAGGAAAAGAGCACTTGTAGGGGAGGGCCGAGCAAGAGAGCATAGAGCAAGAGAGGGCAGATCAAGAGAGGAAAAAGAAGGCAGAGGTAGAGCATGAGGGGATAGAGTAGGAGGAGGCCCAAAAACAATGGAAGAATAGGAGAGAGAAGATCAACTGTAGGAGGTGCTACAACCCAAATTTTTAAAAATGGAGGGAGAGAACACTTGGAACAAAGCAAAGGAGAAGAGAGAGAGGGGGCAGACCTGCACTAGGCTAGAGGACAAAAGACATTCATCCAAAAGGTCCCACAATGGAGGGAGAGGGCAGTTCGACCACAGTAGAGGAGCAGAGAAAGAGGGGGCAGACCTGCAATACACCCAAGAAGAAGAGAAATTCGCCCACAAGGGCCCACAAAGCCTTAAATGAGATTTGGGGCTGATTTGGGGTGGGTGCACATGGAATGGTGGTCAAGCATGGGTTAAGGGGGGGGAGCATGGTTTGGTTGGTCCCCAATGTAAGAGGGTGGTCACCAATAGGGGCTCTCTACATGCCTACCATCTCTCCACCTCAACATACCATTTTCCCACACAAAGGAGCACTCTCATTAGTACACCTCAATCCCTCTCTAATCCCTTAAAATTAGGAAACACTAATTGGAGGCCCTTTTGAGACCCCATTTCTCCCCTAATGAGCATTTCACTTTACTTTTAGTTTCATTTTCTATATCATTTTTATCGTAGCTATTTCTCTCTTTCGGTGTACATAATAAAATCGCAAGCTCACTTTTACTATCAAAATGGATGAAGCTCAGTTGGTCAAAGAACACAAGTTAGAGAGAGTGAGCATCTGCATTATGAACAAAGACTTAGCCTTTGGTCAAGGGGATGAGGAAATTGAGAACATATGGTGGAGCTTGCAACATTTGATACTTCAAAAGAGTGCCATGAGACATTGAATTAGGTTCTAGAGAGAACAGGAATGCCATCAACTATCCAAAGACAAGAGGAAGGGAAAATGTTGTTAATGGATGGTGATGGAACATTTTTATTTGAATATCATCTTATTGTTGGTGATTAAAAAAACCCCAAGTGCTTGCATGATTGTGATACAGTCCCGAATAATGCAATATTTACATGCCTTTATTGCATGTAGTCTCAATGGAAGTAAAAGGATTGATTACAATGGGAGAAGGGAATTCGCTCTTGTAGCCAAACATAATCCCCCAATCATGAGACAAGAATGATCAAAAGTGGGATTGCATCTTGCCCATCCCAATAATGCAATGTTCACATGCCTTTATTGCATGTACTCTCAATGGAAGCAAAAGGATGGATTACAATGGGAGACTGACATTCTCTCTTGTAGCCAAACATAAGCCCCCAATCACGACAAGAAGGATCCAAAGTGGGATCCCATCTTGCCCATACCACTAGAGAGAATACACATATGTACTTTACATGCAAAACTGTGCATACTTGTTGATAAGTTGTTATATTTGCATCTTATTTATGCTGGGAATATGATTCTACAAGAAGTATCTGCACCTTTGCATTAAATAAGCTGAGAAGTTGCTTTTTAGTGATGGGATTCCATGGGGGACATGTCAAACTTAAGGAGGAAAAGAAAACATTTGGGGCAACATAGAATCTTCTTGCCAAAGTGTCCATGGGTGGCAAAGGCAAGGAGATTTTTATCCAACATTAATCTTGAGAAAGAAAAACATACATTTTCTCAAAGTGCCTAGGGTTGGGAATATTGGAAAGAATTCTATGAATGCACAACCAATAAGGCTTCATGTCCTCAAGTAGAAACTTTGAAAGCAAAAGTGTGGACAAATGTGGATGCATTGATAAAACTGCTTCACCAAGGTTAAATCGACTAGATGTGTTATGAAAGATTCAGGATGGTTGTGAAAGAGTTTATGCAACTAATGGTGAAAGCACGAGGGAATCACACATTAAATGGTAATGTCACCATCATGATATTTAGCACTTGATTTACTAAAAAAATTTGTTGTTGAAATGATAGTCATGTTTGTGGCATATTCCCTATGCGCACAAACCATGGTTTGTATAGAATTGGGGCCCTTTGTCCATTTGGAATACACAAGGCATGGATCAGTTGCACTATAGAGCCAATGAAGTGTACTTCAAGAACTCAAGGCATGGTGGTGGTGTCACTCAATCACTCGTAGCAATGAATTGCACAAGAAGTTTGATTGGTTTTTTAGATGTTTACTAGGTACAACTTTGAAGTCTGAAAGGAAAAGGCATCAAAACTTATGTAATCAATTCAAATTGTATCAAATAATAGAAGGCATTGTGCCTGGAAATCATCCATAGGGAATCGAGGAGTCACACATTGCAATGGGAGAATGACATTCTCTCTTGTAGCCAAACATAAGCCCCCAATCACGACAAGAAGGATCGAAAGTGGGATCCTATCTTGCCCATCTCACTAGAGAGAGTACACATATGTACTTTACATGCAAAACTGTGCATACTTGTTGATAAGTTGTTATATTTGCATCTTGTTTATGCTTGGAAGCTGATTCTACAAGAAGTATCTACACCTTTGCATTAAAGAAGCTGAGAAGTTTATTTTCAGTTATAGGATTCCATGGGGGACTTGTCAAACTTAAGGAGGAAAAGAAAACATTTAGGGCAACACAGAATCTTCTTGCCAAAGTGTCCATGGGTGGAGCAAAGGCAAGGAGATTTTTATCCAACCTCAATCTTGAGAAAATAAAACATACATTGTCTCAAAGTGCCTAGGGTTGGGCACATTGGAAAGAATTCTGTGAATGCACAACCAATAAGGCTTCACATCCTCAAGTAGAAAATTTGAAAGCAAATTTGTGGACAAATGTGGATGCATTGATAAAATTGCTTCACCAAGGTCAAATCGACTAGATGTATTATGAAAGATTCAAGATGGTTGTGAAAGAGTTTATGCAATTAATGGTGAAAGCATGGGGGAATCACACATTACATGATAATGTCACCATCATGATATTTAGCACTTGATTTACTAAAAAAATTTGTTGTTGAAATGATAGTCATGTTTGCGAAATATTCCCTATGCACACGGACCCTGGTTTGTATAGAATTGGGGCCCTTTGTCCATTTGGAATACACAAGGCATGGATAAGTCACAATATAGAGCCAATGAGGTGTACTTCAAGAACTCAAGGCATGGTGGTGGTGTCACTTAGTCAATCGTAGCAATAAATTGCACAAAAAGTTTGATTGGTTATTTAGATGTTTACTAGGTATGACTTTGAAGTCTGAAAGGCCAAGGCATCAAAACTTATGGAATCAACTCAAATTGTATCAAATAATAGAAGTCATTGGGCTTGGAAAGCATCCATAGGGAGTCGAGGAGACACACATTGGTTGCAAAGTAGAGTTAGACAAGGGAGCACATGGGTCCAAAGGGAAACTAAAGCTATGGTGTAATTGTATACTGCTATGAAATGAATAAGTGCAAGTTTAACCACAATTTGTGTACTCACACTTGGGAGTCTGGGGTCTCTATGAGTGGTGGAGGGGCAGGGGCTTGGGAATGGGGCGGGCAGGTGGAGTAGGGGATAGGGAGGTTGGGGGAGGTCGGGGCAAGGGGAGGTAGGGGGGAGAAAAGAAATGGAGAGGGGGGTAGTTTTGGGGATATATGGTATTTAATAACCATATCGTCCCTACATGGATGATATATGGTATCTAATAACCAAATTGTCCTTACATGCGTAACACTGAAACACATCACACTTTTGTTCACGTGACTTGGCTCCCCAATTCATCCCAAGTAAATCTTCAAGAGTATTTTCATCTACATGCTTGCATGACCACATATCTTGTTTTTAGAATATACGTATGTATATTCTAAAAACAAGAAGCAAAAATGTGGAGATGCATAAACCAAGGTAATTTTGCCCATTTGGATCCAAATGTGAACTTCATGGCCATGTTCACATCCTTTGCAATCTTGTCCTTATACGATTGCAATGTCCTCAAGTCCACCATACTACAATCCATGTCTTGATGTTGTGGTGTTGCAATGCTTTGCAGACGGCCATAGCTTGATGATGCCCTTGGAGTGATGTATGTTGCTTTATACCAATATACATTCTTCTTTTACAAGGAGGCCAACTTCTCCCTAGCATGCATTTGCTTACCTAAATCCTCATGAATCATAGTGAACTTGCCTATGAATGACTCGACCGGGCGGTTCCTGGTCCTTCAAGTCCAAAGGGAAAACATCTAGCATGAATAAGAGCTCTTATAAACCAAACACAAAATTTCAAAATGGACTCATTACATGTATAGGTGGAAAAGGTACATAGATACAATGACTAACAGTGTGATGGTTTCCTAGATTGATGGAATGAAGGAGGTAGCCACATAACTTTTCCCATGTAGATGTGTTGCACCTTTGCAAGCCATCGTTTCTTCCCAAACTTGAACTTAAAAATGCGGCCCTTCCACTCTTGCTCTTGGGAAGCTTATGTGGACCTTTGGCTGATCCTTTGATGACTATCCATCAGATTTGGTGCACCTTTGCAATCCATTCTTTCTTCCTAAACTTGAACATCAAGATGCGGCCCTTCCACTCTTGATCTTAGGAAGCTTATGTGGACCTTTGGTCAATCCTTTGATGACTATCTAATCATTCAAGCTATAAGTGCAAGGGATCCACCCATCCAATGTAGTTCTAGTGTTGTGGAATACACGAGGTCACAACATTGCATGGTCTTGTAGTAGCCGTATTCCTCACCATACTTGCAGAGGTCACAACAGCAAGAATGGGGATCCTACAAACAGTGGTGTAGCTAGGAGGGAGAGAGTAGCTAGAGGAGAGCTAGAGAAGAGCCAGAGGGAGATGGAGAGGGGGGGGAGAGAGAGAGAGAGATAGATAGATAGATAGATAGATAGATAGATAGATAGAGAGAGAGAGAGAGAGAGAGAGAGAGAGAGAGAGAGAGAGGTAGAAAAGAGGAGCTCTTGCAACCAAAATGGAAAAGGGAGAGATAGAGGAGCTATTGTAGCCAAAATGAGTAGAGGAGAATACCTCAAATCCCTCCCTAACCCCTAGAAATTAGGAAACACTAATTGCATGACTTGTTGAGACCTCATTTCTCCCCAAATGTATGTTTCCTTTTCCCTTCATCTCCAAATTTGATGGTGGACATTGCAGTTGGTCGACCAAGAGATGTACTCATTCCTTACTAAATTTAGTGGATATAATGACGTCCAAACAGCATTGAAAGACGAGCACAATTTAAGTTTTTTTTAATCAGTGAAAAAAGGACTATATTAAGTAAAAGAAAGAAAGCAAAGTGCATTTGGAGAAACTAACTTCTAAAGAGCACTAGATAAGGCTTTAAAGGCAAGCCCCAATTCCTCATGGCACCGTCCAAAGTAGCCAAGTAGGTCTAACACATCCTATTAGAACATTCCTTGAAAATTATTGAGGGATAACTCCACCACCTCACTAAGCCACTACTTCCAGGAATAGAATATAGTTTGTAACTAAAAAACGGTTATAACTATTTCCAAGCACTCTCTTGGATTTTGTCTCTACAATGATGTATGTAGCCAACAATTATCGGACTGAGGTTTTAGTATGTTTTTGGCTCAAGATTGAGCTCTGTTGTTGTTCAAGAAAATATCAAGAAGAGAGACTTTTGTGTTCAACTCTCCTGTACTCGTGAATGTCTAAAAATCTATCTGTAGTCTTTATTTTGATTTATCCGCTCTATTTCCAACTGTGTATTGTTCTTTGAAATTGTATTGCTTCCGATTAAAGTTAGTCAAGTATTTTGCATTGTGAGTTAACTAGGAACACATTTGAAGATCCTACTCAACGTTTAAACTCAAAACATGAGAAAGGTGACGGACAACAATTGGACGACATTCTAATTCAATGCAGAGCAAGGTGACCAGCAAACAACTTTTCCACGAAAAAGAGACAAAAACAACAAACTACAGACTACAAGACAAGGAAAGAACAAAAAGAAGAAGACAATTGGTACTACGACAACAACTAAAGACCAAAAAAGAGCAACAAAGATACAACATCATTCCACCACACAAAGAGTTGCAAATAAGCTAAAATGCAACACAACTCAAAAAGAGGATGAGTTGATAATCAACAAGCAAAAGAAGAGGAAGGAGTGAATTCGACAAAGATCCGACAAGTAGTCAGATAGTAGTCGACACTATCAGAGCAGATGAGCAGAGGCTACAAGCCACTAAAAGAAACAAGTATGAGGATGATGAAACTTGCTACAACATTTCCAAAGCATGATGGACAAGATGAAACGGCTGCAAAGGTGTTACTAGATGTGCTGAGCAACTATCTTAAGCAACAAGTTGCAACTGGGCGAAACAACGTCTGACTAGACAATAGTCACCGACGACAGAGCAAGAGCTCTAAGCAAGAAAAGATGCTTAGTCAGGAAAGTTGGTAACTATCAACACCAACATATTATTAGGAAATAAGGGAACTCATTTTGGGGCCCTCTAAGAAATTCACTATTTACCTGTTTTTGTTACACTCAAAATATGGGAAATGCCATAAAATGCGGATACTTATTACTGCAAAAATGTCAATCTAGTACTCCAGCTTCACATTAAATGCATATATAAGATCTTTGATTTTTTATGCAATATTTGATGATTTTGACATCGCCAACGCGTCCGGAGCGGGCCAAAACCCTAAATCGACCTTAGAGACATCAAAAAATCGACACTCAAAGGCCCAGAAAAGGGTAAAAATGCTCAAAACAGAGGATTTGCATGAAAACATGATTTCACTAGCTATGGGGGATTTGCACAAAAACGTGATGGCCAAATCGCATTTTTGTGCAAATCCCCCGTTTCGAGCATTTTTGCCCTTTTTCGAGCCTCCGAGTGTTGGTTTTCAGTGTGTCCAGGGTCGATTTGGAAGTTTTGGTCTGCTCTGGACGTGCTGGCGATGTCAGAATCATCAAGTATTGCATAGAAAATTATCTTTTGAAGATCACGTATGTCAGAGTAAAGGGAGGTAGCAAGCTAAGGGTGTCCACTTTTTGTTCACTCCCCAATCCTTAGGAGGTGGAAAAACAAGCTTTTTGGCACACAAAAATGCAAATCTCACCTACTTTCCTATGGATCTAGTCTTTGAAGTCTTCAAACACAACATCACACATGCTATTGTACACACAATGGTATGGTCTGATCGAAAGTTTGATGCATGCACAAAAAATTTCTTTGTGTCACACGGCATGGTCACAGGGAGGTCACACCTTTGTCACAAAAAGAGAGTGTCATATTAAATTCTGAATTTCTCTCTCATTTTAGATTAAAGTTATTAAAACTTTGTAGGTGGTCTCTTTACATTATGTAGAGCTTAACTTGATTTATTGGTAATTATTTGAATGATTTATCTCATTATAAATAATTATTTACAATAAATAAAGTCATAAAATACATGCATTTTAGTAGCACACCACACCTTTTTAGTATTTTGAGTAATTAAGCAAATCCAATTCAGTGGAAGGTTAGTAACATACGGGTGTGTGGTTCAATCCTCAAATCCCAAATCCAACGGTTAGATTTAGGGAGATTGAAGTTTATTTTTTACTCTTACTCCTTAGAGGATCAACAAAGAATATTTAAAATAAGTCTAGTAATCCTTAAAAATGACCAGACATTTCAAAAATGTTAAAATTTTTAGTCCTCCATGTGATGAATAAGAGGAAAAAATTTTGGTTAAATTTGAGTAAGGGAAGGGTACATTATTGCCTCCACAAGTGAAATCTCCCTTTTGTGGGGGAAAAAGGGCCACCCAAGCCTAATACCAAGACAAGGTAGGCTTGGTATTAGGCTTGGTGAGGTAGGTTAGGAGCATCACCGATCCTAGTGGCAAGCCTTTGGAGTGTGCATGCTACGCATGTGGAAGGCTGAGTCATCTATTTTTGCCTTGTCACCATGCCACATTGTTCGACCGCATGGTGCCATGTCATCAAGGAGATGTGACATCACTCGTTGCCATGTCACCTTATATTGCCACATGTGTTGCCACATCAGCCACATGTGCCACCTCACCATTCCACATCATAGGGACTCTTGGAGCCATGTCATCACATCTTGCCACCTTCACGTACCTCGTCAACATTGCCATGTCACCAATCCCTCCACATCAGTTTGCCATGTCAATCTACCACCTCGTGAATGCCAACTCATCATGCCACATCACATTTCCACGTCATGGAAGTGTAAGAAAATAATACAACGTCTATGCTCAACAGATAACAAGATCTCATATGCAAGAGAGAAAACAAGATAGTATGGAGAATCAAAAATTTGATTACTATAGAACTGATACAATAGATGGCGCTGCCTCCCAAATGTGCGCTCTTGTGAAAGAAGCTTCGATGGCGTTCTGAAAACAGTAGAAGACGGAGGCTGGATGCTAAGGAATCAGGGTTGCTATAGCCAGTGATAAAATGGGCTTCACGGCCTTGCTCTTATATAGCCACCAGTCGTAGTCGGTTAGGCTCAATTGCATGACTGACCCAGTCCACCCAAAATGGTCGACTGGGGGTTGGTCCTGAAATAGGCCACTGACCATACAATAGAGCTTGTGTGCAAAACAGAGCAACTAACCTACGGTCTCCGTTCGGCCCAGAGCATCTAGGATCATCTGAGGCTCCAAACAGGCCCCGCAACTCGAGAGTGGGTTGCCCCGACAAATGCTCTGTCTACCCTCAGTGCGGTCAGTCAAGGGATGCCTTCCTGCACTTGCATGTAGCCTAGTTGGTAGTGTGCCACCTCTATCTGAAGCCATCCAACCATCAGGCCACACATGGCCCCCATCTGGTGTCCAAACTAGGACCTATCGGATAACCGAGCTACTCAAATGCCTTCTCCTCATATGGGAGGCTTACAAGCAGAGTTAGTTGGTTCCCACGTAGTTACACAAGAGTGGAGCATTGATATTTAACACCCCCCCTCAATGTCCACCTGCAAGTGAACTTAATTTTTTGGCCCAATGCCAAGTCAATGAGGATGCCTCTCCAGCAAGTCTCTTCCAAGAGCCTTCATGGAGATGTCAGCAGCATTCTTTGTAGTCAGACATTGTAGTCAGACAGTACACCAAGTCCACCTCTCCATCCATGATGAGCTCGCATACAAAGTGATATTGAATCTCAATGTGTTTTGTGTGAGTGTGGAACACCAGGTTCTTTGCAATCGCCATGCAACTCTGATTGTCACATGATAACTGCGTAGGCTTTTTCTGCACTACACCCATGTCCCCCAAAATCCTCCTCAACCACACTGCCTTGCAAGAAGCAAAGCATGCAGCAAAGGTTTCTAGGGCTCGGCTATGGTTGGTAATGTTTCGACCAAGGAATCCCTTTGTACCTAATCAACCCTTTGTGCCTCATTTTGAGCTTCAAGTTGTAATTCTTTTTGGTCTAAAGATAAACTATCAACAAAGGATTGCAAGTTTATTTGGTGCTGAACGTCTTGCTCAAGTATTGAATTCTCCCCACCCTCTCCTTCTACCTATCTTGGACTATCGAGAAACTTGGGATGTCTGGATTTTAGTCTTGGTGTGATGACATCTTGGATCCTTCAATTTGATGGAGCTTACAAACCTTCGACTAAGGCTACTGGTGTGGGTGTGAAGATCACTTCACCAGGTGGTGAGGAGTATTGTTATAGTAAGTCTGCACCTACAAGTACTTGCAACCAAGCTGAGTACTCGGCACTCATTTTTGGGCTACAAAAGGCACAAGGACATCACGTCAAGCAACTTGAGGTGCAAGGAGATTCTCAACTAGTGTGTGAACAAGTTAGTCGAAGGTGCGGCGGAGCAAAGGCTTGCTTCCACGACATCAACAAGCATTGGAACTTTCTAACCAATTTGAAGAGAAAGGTCCTTAAAGACATTGCTCAAAAGAAGGATGCCAGACTGCACACCCCTTGAAGAAATAGCATGGCGACTAGAAGAACTGGAGGAAGCTGAAGGTGATGTGCAAGCCCTCCAATTGTTGACATTTGTTATGGCATTCTTGTTTGCCTTGATGAACAACCTCATGCAGTGTCGTGTCTCTAACCCTCGCTTGTAAAGATGGATGCAATTTCATGCCTCGACCAATAAGGATTGGTCCTTTCAAGATTGTCTATGAGCTATTCCATGCTGAAGATGCTTCTAGTACAGTATTTCACAATACACCAGTCACACCCTACCCTACCTATGTGTGCTTTGTGTATGTGTCTTCACCTGATATTTAGTTCAAGCTTCCCCTTTCCATTGTTTGCCAATAGATAAGCCTCATTTTGCCTCTCTCTTTTCCATTTTCCAAGCATGGCAGACATTCCTGTGTTCAGTGGACAGGTTGAAGAAAATCAAGGTGAGTATCTTGTGGCCTTTAAGCGATGTTGCATTTCTCTCAACTTTCTTGCTGAACATAGATAGTTGTTGGTTCTTCCCACATTCTTAGATGATTTTGCCAAGGTGTGGTACAAGAGGCAGACTAATGAAGTTCAAGAAAGCTGGCCCCGTTTGACTACAGCATTGGTCAAGTATTTCGGCAAAGAAGAGGAGCTCGAGAATGTTCATTTGATGATAGTGAGGTTGAGGCAAGAAGAGGAGAGACAGTGCGTCGATATGTGGATCGAGCAGCTGGGCTCTTGGATTGCCTAGTAGCTATGCATCCAGATAATGAGGGGTTTGTTGCCGGAATGACTCAGTATGTTTTGAGCCATATGGTGTCTGGTTCAACTGATGAGTTTTGTCTCAAGTTGAAGTGGGAGGACCCAAAGACCATGGAGCATGCAAAGGCAATTGCAATGAAGTTTGATAGAATGTCTAGTGATTTAGTCATCATTCCTCCTTTCCCTTTTGCAATGACAGTCAAGGTGTTTCATGGTGGATCCATCTTAGCAAAACCTCTTCCTCTCCCATCTTCTCCCCCTCCTCTGCAATATGTATCCCCTACCCCTATTGGTGTACCTCCAACTCCTGATATTGTGAAGATTATTGATGAGCTCCACATTGAATTGATGGAATTGAAAAGTAAGGCTACTCCTGCTCCACATGATAAGTCCCAGCTGGTTTGTCACAGTTGCAATCCAAAGGGGCACTACTGCTCAAAGTGTCTAAATGTTCCTCAAGTGCATCTCATGGAGACTTCCAGATCAGTAACTGGGGAGTCAGATAATGATGAGATTGAATGTGGCAATGATAGTGAATCAATTCCCTCTAAAAGCTATAGTGAATCCGCAGATGATAATGAGCCATATGAACTTCACATACCCTACCAGATTTCATTGAATCCTTCAGGTTCTCTTTCTCCTCCTTTGGATTTTTCTTATGACAAAGAATTCGAGGGTCTTGATGGACTGTTCGATGATGAAGGCATCAATGAGCTCGAAGTCTTGATAGTAGGGGTCGACAGTGGTGAAATCCTCACCCCTTCTTCTCCCCTTGACGTTGTGAGTCTCTTGGAACCTGATGTGATTATATGTGGTGATAGCATGGTACACATGTTTGAAATGTGCTCAAAAGATGCTTTGATGGATATTGAAGAACAATGCAACCAACTATGGGCTGAGCTTATTGATGAGAAAGTCATGGTGTTAGATGCAATGTTGAGCAGTAAGGATGAAGTTGAGGCCAAGAAGTTGATGGATGTGATGCATGTTGAAAAGGTCTTGATGGTATCTCTTGATGATTTCACAAGGTATGATCCCATGATTGATTTGGAAAGGAGCTTCGAACTATTCTTGCAAGAGTCAATGTGGGATGGTGTTTTCTATCAAATGATAGATTTCCCTCCATGGGGGGGGGGGTTATGTTTTGGACGTCCTTCCATCCCAAACTGGGGGGAGTGACCCGCTCCTATGTGCTTTCATGCAGCATTCGGGTTTTGTGGCCCTTTTCAGTAGTAACCCATTTGTATTTGATCCAGGGCGTGAGGAGATGGCAGTAACACCATAGATTATTTTTGATCGAGGAAAGTATAACGGTAAATGAACACAGACTCTTGGATCTATTGAGGTCCAAGATCATTTCTAGAAACCACATGAGAGGAAGTTATTCAACAAAAGGGATCTCAAGCTTTTCCTTGTTGTGTTTCTTTCCCAGGCATGAAATGTTGTGCATTCCCTGCCTGGGGGGGGGGGGGGACTGTTATGGATAAATTTGACCAATGAAAAAGGCATAAATATGTGTGTGTGCTTGTATGTGTGGCAATAGTATAATAAAATATGATGTGCAAAGGGCCCAGGGTTGAGGTGGTAGGGCATGACCATGTGCCACCCTTCCATGTAAGAGGACCCATAAGGTGTGTTGAACATAATCCATGGTAG
Source organism: Dipteris shenzhenensis (assembly GCF_047967505.1). NCBI lineage: Eukaryota > Viridiplantae > Streptophyta > Polypodiopsida > Gleicheniales > Dipteridaceae > Dipteris > Dipteris shenzhenensis. The sequence goes on from NC_141616.1 coordinate 3,878,813, forward strand.
TAATATTATAAAATGTTAAGGTGGCATGGCTCCTCCATGTGCCACCCCTCCACCTAGGCAGTCCCATGCCTGCATTTAGTGAGATATGGCCCAAATTCCATGGGAGAAGTAATATAAAATAGGTGGAGATGGATATTATATTGGGTTATTTCCTCCATATAGGATAGGCCCATGTGGGGGAAGTATAGAACGTCCAAGAGTGCAAGTTAAATAATGGGGAAAGTAGGATGAGGTGGCAAGATTCCTTGTGCCAACCCTCCACTTGTCCTCCTAGATGTTTGAATGTATTATAAAATTGGGAAGAGACCAAGGGAGTATCATAGGCTTGGGATATGGGAGTTGATATATGTGGAAAAATGTGGCCAAGCGTTATCGCACACAATTGAGAGTGGATAACCACCTAGCCCACATGGGAGAGTCTTCCACACACACCATGCATGTGGAAGGATTCATTTATTAGGAGAGACCCTCTCTCTTGGCTATAAAAGGAGGGGGCTATTCCTTGATGGGATGCTCATTCCTCTAAAGCCACCTAGCTAATACTTTGTTTTTCTCCTTCCCTTCCTTTCAAATAAAGCATGGCCCTCTTCCCTTGATTTCTCCATCTCTACATTCCTTCTCCACCCATGTACATACTCCTCTTTCCCCTCTCCCTCTCCCCTTGTGCCATAGTCTCCCTCTTCTTTCCCTCCCCTCTTAATCCCTTTTCCCCACCCATGTGAACGCTCCTTCCCTCACGTTCCTTATTCCTCTATGGCCCTCAAGCATCGCCATACCTATCCTCTAGCGTCTTGTCTTGATTTCTTTTCCAGCTAATACTATCTAACGGTTGTGAGGCAATCGACCACCATTCATAGTGAGATATCTCAAATAAATGTGCGCTACCATGACGGGGTGCCTATAACATAAAATATAAAAGGGCTTCCCTGATCATGGTCACATCGCCTCAGTGTGACCATCCCAAAACATATCCTCTAAGGCCTGCTTGTGAGTTGACTCACGCTCAAACAACTCTCGAAACCCAAGCCATGACCACTGAACCCGTGCCTGAAAGGTATCCAAAACGTCCTCAAGTGTGTCTAATCGACCTAGAGCATTGATGACTGAATCGAGACTCACGACCAAGTGAGGGGGTGCCCCAGCATCCTGTAGTGCCCTCATCTCAGCTCTCAAAATCGCTATCTGCATATGAACAATGGTGCCAGGACCTGTGCACTAGCTGGCGCATGCGCAAAAAAAACACATGGAAATTAATATTCTATTTGGGTAATGAAAATTAATATTCTATTCAATGGGACTTAATATTCTATTTGGGTAATGAGAACTTTTAGCTAGCCAACTTTGATTGAATTTTTGCAAAAGCTCATGACAAGGTTTCATGAAATCACATAATACAACAACACAAAGCAACTATAGACGTGCTTGGTAGACACGCAAAATAGTAGGCACGTCTATAGGCGTTGCTTTAGTAGAGAAATTACGGGCGCATCTAAATGCACGGCTAAACGCTCGTCTATTTGCGCGTAAATCACCGCGTCTATTTGCACGTTTGACCTGAGAAAATACGGGCCCATCTAACATCCTGTTTATTAGCGCGTCTATTTGCGCTTGTATTTGCGCGTTTATTTGCGCGTTTACACTGAGACTCAGACGCGCATTTAGACGCGTAAATAAACGCGCTCCAGAGAATACAGAAAGTGAGATTTTGGTGTACATCATTGCTTTCCAAACATTGCCCATGATTACCAAAGCACAATTTTTTGCAAGCCCACATATACAAGAATTAAGTGAAATGAGGAGAATGAGACAATATGTAAAATAGTTTTGCCAATATCAATTGTGGGGCTACGGTTCAATCTCATCCTCAATGAGATCAACCCTTGCCAAACTATCTACTTCAAAATCCAAACAAGTGTTTAGATCTACAAATACATTCAACCCACTACTACTTGTGCCACTCATGTGCTCATCGAAATTAGCATCTCCAATGGTAGGCTCGTCCTCACGGGTAATGCCGGCCTCAATATCTATATCTCCTATCTCATGATCATCCTCCTCTCTTGTATCACGGTCATCATCACGTCCATGGCCATGATCATCCTCCATACGCTCCATATTAGTAAATGTACTATACATCACTTTGGAACGTGGCATAATAGGTATGACATGCCACCATCTATTATTATCCACCATTGGTTGATAGACAACCTAATTCAAACACAAATACAATCATGTTACTTTTCTTGCATCAAATATTTAAAAGCGAGTATTTTTATGTGTGTGCACAGTACCTGTTCACATTGTTGCGGTAGTACTAGTGTGTCCTTCCTACTTTGCCAAAACTTTGTGGAGTCAATAGTTACAAAGCCACTTGCATGGTGTTTGATTGTTGCATTAGGGCCTCTTTCCACCACGTCCTTAAACCACTTTACATCCAAAACATACACAAAGAAGCGTCGAAAGTTAAGCATAATGATATCTTGGATTATGCCACAATAATCATCCATGGCTCCATTGGCTCCCTCAAAGCTAGTAATGACGCCGCAATCTTGTGTGTTTCTCTTATCATCAATCTGTTGTGTTCGAAAATGCTTGCCCTCACACCATATAGCATTGAACATAGTGCACTACACCAAGAAAAAATCAATTAAATAAGCAATATAAATTATAAAAAGCTCCTAACTTATGCATAACATTCTATATACCGACCTTGCTCATGCATCCCCTAGCATACTCCCATTCTTCCATTGTGATATGCATCCCCTCGTCTTTCTCTGCTTTCTCCATTTCATCAAGTAGCCAATACACATGAATATCCTTTGGAAGTGCTCTTAGATGCTGAGGGTATGGCACACGAGATCCGTGGTGTGTATGAAAGAGGGCCCTTTCTTCTTGTCTTCTTGCCTTTGCATCCTCGTATCTTGTCACCCATCTTTTCATCACATCACTATTAAGCATGCAAAAAAGGTTGATACTATTATGCAACTCCGTGTCTATTACTTTTTGCGTCCTTTTCCTTGAGGCACCTTGATACCTCTCCAAAGTATCTCTAGCTCATCAATCAAAGGCTCCAAATAAACATCAGGGTTTTTGACTTTATGTTTCCCTGGAATTAGAAGGGACAGCATGACATGTCCTTTCTTAATAGCCATAGAGGGTGGAAGATTGTAATTCACCAATACCACTGGCCATACACTGTAAGACGTGCTTTTGAGACCAAATGGGTTCACACCGTCCATACCCAATCCAAGTCTCAAGCTCCTAGGTTCTTCCTTGAAGCTTGGCCATGTGTCTTCAATATGCTTCCACGCAGGAGAGTCCGCGGGAGTTCTCCACTTGCCATCGGTTGATCGATGGGAGGAATGCCATGACATGAGCTCTGCAATAGATTTGCACTTGAACATATGTTGGATGCAAGGGATTATGGGAAAATGTCGCAATACCTTACGAGGCACGTCCAAGGTTTTGAGATCTGCTCTATATCTTGCCTCTCCACAAGTAGGACACTCTCTTGCATCCTTATGTAGTCCACGAAACAAAATGCAATCGTTGACACATGCATGGATGCGCTTGTAATCTAATCCTCCAAGAGAGGTCACATGTTGCCTTGCCATATCTCTTGAGGTCGGTAATTTATTCTCCCTTGGAAGCATTTTACACAATAGCCTGCACGTGAAGACCATAAATGAGGAAAAGCATTCGAGTAATTGACCCACGCGCATAATTCACCATGTTTGCAAAATCGACTTTAAAGCTTACTTGAGTAATGCATTCAAACTTGCATTGCTCCATCCATAGATGGTTTGCAAGTTTAGTAACTCAAGGGAGGCACGTAGAACAGAGAATGTGCACCCCTCAAACAGTGGACTCGATGCTGCGGTAAAAAGATCATCCTGCTCCATGCTATTGTCCCTCCCTTGATGGACATATAAATCTCGCACCATATCATCAAACACCTCCTCCTCCACGGCTTCATGAGGTAATGGCGGAGGGCTACTATCACCATCACTCCATGCATCCGTAACGGTCCCTCCTGAAGATCCCACCTCATATCGCCGACGCTTCGCCTCCTCACGACGGGCATAGGGTAACATGTGCGGGTGTGGCACTGCATCCTGTATCAAATTAAAATGAGATCATAACTCAAACATATGAACACCCATAGGTATCTCAATCAACCTTAACTTACAAACCCTTACCCTGTTTACGGTCACATCCCATTCTCCATACTTTGAGATATGATTGAGCGTAATCATGCATGCACGATACATGTTTCCTCGACATCGATCACATAGACATTTGATTTTTTGCTCCAACCACATTTCGCGATGGTGGATACGGAGGGATTCATCCTCACTGGAGCTACTTGTTGAAGATGGAGACATCCTACAAACAAACAACCCACCAAATTTGCTCTTCTTCAAATGCTTAATTTAAACTCTGTGTTGCGTCTATCGCCGTGTCTATAGTCGCGTCTAACATTGCGTCTAACGACGCGTCTAAACGCACGTATACTCTGTGTATTCAGACGTGCCTATAGACGCGCTAATAGACGCGACTATAGATGCGGCTTTTAAACCTGCTTTTCGACACGCTGCTCACTTTGCTTTTCTTTTCATTACTTAAACTTCGCGAGCGGCTTCCTTCCTTCTTTATTAGCAGTTCCATAGATTCGAAGCTTAAGAGAGAGCCTCCCATACACAGTTCCAAGCTTTCACTCAAGAGAAAGGGACCGTACCTACACTTACTTCCAAGCCTAAAGGAGAGGAGGAGTACGAACAAGGAGAAGAAACAAGTTTGGAAAAGAAAGATCCTTCCATACCTTTATCCAAGTAAGTCCTTTTGAAGTTGTTTTTGCTTACTCTTTCCAATTTTGTACTTTCTTGCATCCAGGAAACGCAGGATCTAGGTATGAGCGTCACGTTCTTTTGTCGGGCGCAACGTCCCTCTCGACTTTTTAGTATTCTCGCCTGTCAGAGCGCGTCTATAGGCGCGTCTCAGGGCGCGTCTAAAAGCGCATCTACAGGCGCGTTTATCCACGCATCTAGCTTGTTGCAGACACACACAGACGCGCCTGTAGACGCTCACATAGAGCCCTGTTAAACGCACTTTTAAATGCACTGTTAGACACGCTTTTAAACGCACTGTTAGACGCACTGTTAAACGCACTGTTAGATGGACTGTTAAACGCACTGTTAAATGCTCTGTTAGACGCGCAAATCAGACAGGTCTATAGACGTGCTCTGACAGAGCCTCTTTTTTCTTTCCCTTTCTTCTCAGCTCCCAAAGTAATAGATTTGTTTCCTTTTTTCCAGTTCAACATGTGGCCAGGAAGTGCTTCTAGCTCACCTGATCCGCGGGAATCGATTTGGAAGGACTTATATAATCTTTTAGGGCACCCTCCTAGTCCTGCGGAGTTATACGGGTATATGACGGGTACCCTTAACACTCCCCAGGAGTCAGCACTACAGACTCCAAGCCACCCCACACCGCCTGAGATCACCTCAGCACAGCCGTCTTATGCCCCTTCCCCGTACCGTCTTATGCCCCTTCCCCCATGCCGTCTTATGTCCCTTCTGCCATCCCATCTTATGCCCCTTCCCCCATGCCATCAAGAGGTCCTTCTGTCTCGGCGAGCCGTCGACGTACTCCCCCGCCGTCGAGACTCGGTTCTCCAGCTACGAGTGGTCAGCGTAGTCCCATGCAGTCCCCAGCTACGAGTGGCCAGCGTACGAGCTCAACACGACAGGGTAGCAGGCGTAGTAGCAGGGAGAGCGGTGGCGGATGCATGGCACAGTGCTTTGGGCCATGTGGCGGTGAGGAGGAGGATGATTCAGATGATTTAGACGTGCCTCTGGGTGATGGTACGATTTATTATGACATCACTCAGACAGGAGGCATCTTGATGGATGCGCGGGGGAAGGACATCATGGCCTTCATGCGCTCTGTAATTGCTAACAATTACAGAGATTGCTTTATCCACTATAAAGACCACCCAAAGAGGTTGGCTGATGAGACCCTCGCTACTGTTCGCTCTAGGTATCCTAACCCCCCCAATCGCCAGTTCACAGATAAATGGGGGAAGTCAAAGATTGTTACGATACTTAGCAATAAAAGATCTTCGCTTAAGAGGCAGGCACTAGCGGAGCTTGCCAGGCTTGAGGCAGGTCAACCTCCAAGGGGCCGCCCCACACCGCTCAGAAGCGTGAGTGGAAGAAGGCAATGAAGTCAGCGAGGGAGGAGCCCAGTCTGCAGCACATGGAGGCACGGAGGATCCAGATGGAGGAATATGGAAGCGCGCATTTTGGAGCAGGGGATGTTGAATCATGGGAGGCCCAATTTGTAAGTATCGATCTCAAATTATATTGCTTATGTAGTTTATTAGGAGGTTGGTTGTTTCTTTGTACTAATCCCTCCACAAAGTGTATTTGCGGTCATGCAGCTTGAGATCGTGAGCAGATACCCTACTCCAGTGGAGACAACCTACCACCGCCACCATCGCAGAGGAGATACATGGAGGCACTTCTATGATGACGGGTTGATTACTGAGGAGCAGTATACCCGAGCTACTGGACAGGCCCCCCAGGTATTTGAAAGTAATTAAATAATGCCAAAATTAAAAGTAAAGATTTGATTTTTCATACATTGATATATGTTGTCCCTTGTTTACAGGCCCATGCACAAGACGACGAGGAAGACGAGGAAGGAGGCGCAGAAGGGAGCGCATAAGGGAGCGTGGAAGGCAGCGAGGATTAGTCGTAGAAGTAGTGCTACTATTCTTTTTTGTACTTAAAGCCACTGGCTTGGCTTCGTGCCTCTCGTATATAGACTCCTCTTATTTTTTGTACTTGAAGCCACATGACATGGCTTAGCTTCCTTATTTTTTGTACTTGAAGCCACATGACGTGGCTTAGCTGTTGAGATATCAAGCTCTATCCCCGACATATCTCCTGGATGACTATCATTTATGTCACCGTCTATGTTAGTTGTACTCGTGGTGTAGTTAGACTACCACGTATGTTTTTGGTTTGGGTTCACATATGAACCACGTATTCTAGGTTTTGACTTATAGGGTATTTCCCTCTTCTATTGTATTGTTGTTGTGTGCAAAAGTGAAGAAAGGCTTCACCCTCCAACTGTGTGTCCTCTCTCTCTTGTGTGTTGTGAAGAAAGCTGAACTTGAGTCTCCTATCTCTCTCCCTTATTCTTTACATGGTATCAGAGCCTTGTTCGTGGTAAGGAGCTCAAGAAAGCTAGCCAAGTTTGTGGTGTCCTGGTAAGAGGACCAGTGTAGCTTTCCTATTTCGAGTTTGGGAGCAAATCTCTGCAGGTAGCACAGCCAGAAGTGCAGGAGTGCACTGCTTCAGATTGAGAGGCCCTTCGCGGTGCAGCGAGAGCGCAGTATATGCTGCGGGAGAAAGGTTAAGCCCTCAGTGACTTTATTTTTCTGATTTGAGGCCGTTTCGGGGCCCGTTTTGAAGGCGGAAGTTCTTCGCAGGCACTCAGAAAAAGGCCCTGTTTTTGCTGTGCGACCACCGCGCGGCTAGTCGGTGGAAAGGTGCCACAGAAATTGCATCGTATGCCTATGTGCAGAGATATTGGGAGTTGCAGATTCATGCCTGTTGCCTGTTGATGCAAAATCGTCACGAGGAAGTGACTGTGTGGTGAAATACCACTTTCGTCAGTGTTGCAGATCTGCCCCTGTGAGGCTCTTTGCAGAAGTTTTGCTATTTGCCCTTCTGAGGTATTTGCTGTGTTTACAGGTTGCTGTTGCAATTCGTGATTTGTAAAATGTCTGAGAATCTGTCTACCATTGTCAGTGAGAAGCTTGACAAGAACAACTTCCAAGCATGGAAGTTCAGGATGACAAACTTCTTTATGGGAAAGGGAGTTTGGGATTACATCAGTGGTGAAACCGCAGAACCAGTTTTGGGTGCTGCTCCCACTCCTGCTGAATTGAAGGCCTTTAAAGAATGGCATGAAAAAGCCAGAAAATGCCTGTATTGGCTGTCCGTTAGCATTTCAGATTCTATGATTGTGCATATACAGGATCTAGAGACACCTAAGGAGGCATGGGATACATTGGTGAAGCTGTATAGCACAAATACCAAAGCACGAAAGATGCAGCTAAAGCAGGAGTTGCACAATGTGCAAAGGAAAAATCTGAATATAAATGAGTATTCCTTGAAGGTGAAAGGCCTTGCAGATTCTCTTGCCTCCATTGGAGCACCTGTTGATGATGAGGACTTAGTGTCCGTGACCTTGAATGGTCTTGGGAAAGATTATGCACAATTTCGGACATCCATTGGAGTCCGTGAAACATTTCCTGATTTTCAGGAACTTATTGCTCTCTTGCTGAGTGAAGAGCAAAGGAATGGTGGTTCAGCCACCTCAACTTCTCAAGAGACTGCTTTCTACTCGAATACAGGTAGAGGCAGGGGTAGAGGAAGAGGCCGTTCTGGTGGCCGTGCAGGAAATCAGAACCAACAGCAACAACAGGAAAACCAGTCCTATGGAGGAGGACGTGGTAGTTCTAGAGGCAGGGGGAGCCAAAGAGGCCGTGGCTTATGGCAAAGGAACCAGCAAGTAAATAGCAGCATAGAATGCTATTATTGTGGAAAGCCTGGACACAAGGAGAATACATGCTATAAAAAGCAGAATGACATCAAAAGTGGAAAGTTGCAGCAAAGCAACTATGCATCATCAAGTGGGCATGGTGACGACAGAAATGAGCACCTTTTTGTGATGCAGCATATGGTTAACTCCATGTTAGGAGATGCTGCAGCTTGCAATGATGTTTGGTATGTTGATTCAGGTGCCTCTAACCACATGACCAGTCATGGTGAGTGGTTTCATGATGTCAGAAATTTGGATAAGCCAGGTTATGTTGAAACAGGTGATGATACTGCGCACCCAATTACGCAGGTTGGTAAAGTGCCATTGGCTATGCAGGATGGCAAAACAAAGTACTTGGCAGATGTACTTCATGTTCCAAAAATCACTAAGAACCTGGTTTCAGTTGGCCAGATGGTTGAGCAAGGTCTGCAGGTTAGATTTAATCCTGATGGATGCTTTGTTGAGGACTTGAAAAATAAATGCCGCTTGGTTGCGAAAGGCAACAAAAATGGAAGAATGTTCACCTTGGATGTTGATATGCCTGAGGTGAAAGCTGCTATGTTTGCGCATGGGAGAGGTGTCATTGCAGATATTGAGATATGGCACAAGCGCATTGGGCACGTGGATATACAAAGGCTGAAATCTATGCAAACGAAAAACATTGTTGCAGGTTTGCCTAAATTCAGAGTTGAGGGAATGCAAAAGGTATGTGAAGCATGCCAAATGGGTAAGCAGGCCAGACATGCATTTCCCAAAAATGCTAAGGTGAGCAGAAGACCTTTGGAAGTGATCCATTCAGATGTTTGGACAACCAAAGCTGCTTCTATTGGTGGATGCCATTATTATGTGACGTTTATTGATGACTACACTAGGAAGGTGTGGATTTATTTTATGAAGCACAAAAGTGAAGTGTTCAGCCATTTCAAGGCTTTTAAAGCCATGGTTGAAAAAGAGAAAGGTGTGCATATTAAAGTGCTAAGATCTGATGGAGGGGGAGAGTACTTTTCAGAAGAATTTTGTGAATATCTGAAAGAACAGGGAATTCAAAGGAAGTACTCATGCAGGTCTACCCCTCAGCAGAATGGGGTTGCAGAAAGGAAGAACAGGCATATTGCAGAAGTAGGACGGGCGATCCTAAATGAGAAAAACATGCCTGATTATTTTTGGGCTGAAGCGGTAGCAACTGCTGTTTATATTATGAACAGAACCCCCACTGCAGCTGTCCATGGCATGACGCCTGAAGAAATGTATACAAGCCAAAAACCAGATATTTCTCACTTGAAGGTATTTGGTTGCATAGCTTATGTTCATGTTCCTGATGAGAAGAGAACAAAGCTGGATCCAAAGGCAGAAAAATGCATCTTTATTGGATATGCTCAGCACCAGAAAGGGTATCGCTGTTATAACCCTTCCACCCGCAAAATGCAAGTGAGCAGAGATGTTGTTTTTGATGAAATGAGCAGCTGGTATGCACCAACTGTTATGGTAGGAGATGCAGATGCAGGAAATGGGAATGCTGCAATAAATGCAGAGCAGCAATCTCAAGCCTTGAGTGGACCCAGAGAGTCCTCTACTAGTGGATCTAATGCATGGACAGGAAGATTGAGATCTAGTGAATCGTCACATGGCAGTCCTGATAGTGTTGTGCAGGTATCACATAAGGGAAAAGAAAAAGTGGACCATGCTCCAGTATTTGATGTGTCTGCTGGTAGCTCTCATGTTGATGGAGAGTCAAGCGGCTCTGAAATGAGCCTTGATGAGGAACTTGGGATTCCTTCTGTTGTTACACCTGGTGCAAGGAAAAGCAGGCATGATTTAAAGACGCCTGCAACTGATCCAGTTGTACGGAGGTCCACTCGTATTAAGTATCCAGTTGACAGGCTGAGATATGATGGGTATACAGCACATCACTATGCTTATATGGTCTAGGTTCTAGAGGAGCCAGAGCCCACATGTTTCGAGGATGCAGCAGGGCATAAAAATTGGGAAGCAGCTATGGATGAAGAGATGGCTGCCTTGGATGCAAACCACACTTGGGATTTGATGCCTTTGCCTCATGATAAGAAGGCTATTGGCTGCAAGTGGGTTTACAAAGTAAAGCACAATGCTGATGGGTCTGTTAGCAGGTACAAGGCAAGATTGGTTGCCAAAGGTTTTGCACAGACATATGGAATTGACTATGAGGAAACTTTCAGCCCAGTTGCAAGGATGGCAACCGTGAGAGCAGTAATTGCTATGGCTGCTGCAAAGGGATGGTCTTTGCATCAGATGGATGTGAAAAATGCCTTCTTGCATGGTGATTTGCAGGAAGAGGTTTATATGATGCAGCCAGAAGGTTATGAGGATAAAGCACACCCCGATTTTGTATGCAGGTTGCGCAAAGCCTTGTATGGCTTAAAACAGGCGCCGAGGGCATGGTCAGACAAGATAGGGCAATATCTTGTCACTATTGGATTTCAGATTTCCAATTCAGATTTTTCACTTTATGTGAAAAGGACAAACAGAGGGATTGTGCTTATAGTCATCTATGTTGATGACTTGATTATTACAGGTGATAGTGATGCAGACATTAATGAAGTGAAGCTACTGTTGAAGCAGAAATTTGAGATGAAGGATTTGGGAGAGCTGCGTTACTTCTTGGGCATTGAGGTTATTAGATCCCCGAGTGGGATATGGCTGTTGCAAAGGCAATACGGTTTGGACATGCTGTCCAAATATGGGATGACAGGCTGTAAGCCTATCTCTGTTCCATTGGAGCAGAATGTGAAGCTCAATGCAGAGTCAGGTGAGCTTCTTGAAGATATTACTATGTACAGGCGCATAGTAGGTAGCTTGATTTACATGACTATAACCAGACCAGATTTGAGCTATGCTGTGGGGCTGGTGAGTCAGTTTATGCAGGCACCGAGGAAGCCACATTTGGATGCGGCTAGGCGCATACTACGGTATGTGAAGTCCACATTGCATTATGGACTGTTTTATGAAGCTGGGTGTGCATTACAGGTACATGGATACACAGATGCTGACTGGGCTGGTAGTGTCTCAGACAGGAGATCTACTAGTGGTTTTATGTTTTCTCTTGGGAGTGGTGCCATCAGTTGGAGCAGCAAGAAGCAGCCAACAGTTGCCTTGTCGAGCACAGAGGCAGAGTACAGGGGTGCAGCAATGGCTGCATGTGAGGTAGCTTGGTTACGGAAGCTACTTGGAGATATGGGACAGTCAGTTCATGCAGCAGTTGTCATTCATTGTGACAACATTAGCAGCATCATGCTTGCTAATAACCCAGTCTATCATGCTAGAACGAAGCACATTGAGGTGCATTATCACTTTGTGAGAGAGAAGGTTCTAGCTGGTGAGATTGATCTTGTCTATGTCAGCACTGAGGAGCAGGTGGCTGATATCTTTACGAAGGCATTGGGTACCGAGAAGCTTCGCAGATTTAGGAGCTTGCTTGGTGTACGTGAGATGGATTTGAGCTTGAGGGGGAGTGTTGAGATATCAAGCTCTATCCCCGACATATCTCCTGGATGACTATCATTTATGTCACCGTCTATGTTAGTTGTACTCGTGGTGTAGTTAGACTACCACGTATGTTTTTGGTTTGGGTTCACATATGAACCACGTATTCTAGGTTTTGACATATAGGGTATTTCCCTCTTCTATTGTATTGTTGTTGTGTGCAAAAGTGAAGAAAGGCTTCACCCTCCAACTGTGTGTCCTCTCTCTCTTGTGTGTTGTGAAGAAAGCTGAACTTGAGTCTCCTATCTCTCTCCCTTATTCTTTACATTAGCTTCGTGCTATATGTATATACAAGCACTTTTTGAGCTTTCAATTTTATTGCGTTTTGGAGTTGTAATCTTTTATTTGGAATTGTAATTAAAATGCGGTTGGCTGTAAGAATTGAATTACAGAATGTGGATATGGGATTCTTGTAACTATATAGCATACACAACATACACAGTATTCTGTAAATTTTTTTTTTTTTTTAAAAGCGCGTCTATCAGTGCGTTTAAAAATGTGTTTATATTCGCGTCTGTCTGTTCGACTTGCGTCTATACGTGGGTCTATAAGAGCGTTTATAAGCGCGTCTATTTATGCGTCTTTGTGCGCGTCTATACGCGCGTAAGTCTGATATATAGATGCGCAATTAGACGCGGGTCTCTAGACGCGCAAATAGACGCGCCCATAAGTTTTATTTAGTTTATGAAACGCGTCTATGCGCGTGTCTATGGGTGCTTTGTCTTGTTGTGTAAGTCTTTGTATTTGTCTATGTAACTATATCCATACATAGATCTATAACCTTCCCTAGTTCCCTATTTCTATCATTTCACGTGCTACCTAAATGGATTGCTAGCCACATGATTTACCCTCTCCTTGCATCAACCTCTCGCACCATATGATTTGAAAATGATGTGTAGGCAAATGTGTTGTTCAAATCATCCTATTTGTTTGATTGATTACACTTAGTCAAGTACTCCTTGATGAGGTAGGATGTCGTTGGATCATCCTATGCACCTAACGGTAGATGGGCCAAATGTGTGGCTATGCCTACAATAGTGCTATGTTGCAAATGCAACACATGCACTCTTGCATGCTCCAAGTTGCTCCACTCTTCAATGGAAGATGCACACGCGATAGTTATTGAATGGTGTTATTGACAAAGGGATTTAGATGTACAGCCTTGGTCTTATTTCATTTTCAAAGAATTTTCAAACTTTGTGTTAAAGATGCTACACTTTCTATTGTATAGTTAGTGGTGGTCATGTACATGGTGATAATATATGCTAAGAGAACAACCATTTTGGCAAATACACTAGAAGGACAAGTTTAGTAGAGCTATGTTCTCTGAAGTTGAATACTTCATCTACAATTTTGATTTTGTTGACACAAAAAGAACACATAAAAACTACTTTAGTCTCTTTTTTTTTTTAATAGATGATTTTAAAAAACAAAATATATACATTTTGACATTTAAATAAAAACTTCACTAATTTGAAAAATAATATGAAAACTACTTTAAACTCTAGTTTTTTTTTTTCTTTTTTTAAGATGATTTTTAAAAACAAAATTTAAACGTTTTTATATTTAAATAAAAACTTCACTAATTTAAAAAATAACATAAAAACTACTTCAATCTCTTTTTTTTAAAACATGATTTTAAAATACAAAATATATACGTTTTGAAATTTAATTTAAAACTTCACTAACTTGAAAAATAATATAAAAACTACTTTAAACTCTTTTTTTCTTTTTTTTTATAGATGATTTTTAAAAACAAAATTTAAACGTTTTTATATTTAATTAAAAACTTCACTAATTTTAAAAATAACATAAAAACTACTTTAATCTCTTTTTTTCAAATAGATGATTTTAAAAAACAAAATATATACGTTTTAACATTTAAATAAAATCTTCATTAACTTGAAAAATAATATAAAAACTACTTTAAACTCTTGTTTTCTTTTTGTTAAATAGCTGATTTTGAAAAATGAAATTTAAATCTTTTTATATTTAAATAAAAACTTCACTAATTTGAAAAATAACATAAAAACTACTTTAATCTCTTTTTTTTTTTTAATAGATAATTTTAAAAAACAAAATATGTACATTTTGACATTAAATAAAAACTTCACTAATTTGAAAAATAATATAAAAATTACTTTAAACTCTTGTTTTCTTTTTTTTAAAGATGATTTTAAAAAACAAAAGTTAAACGTTTTTATATTTAAATAAAAACTTCACTTATTTGAAAAATAACATAAAAACTACTTTAATCTTTTTTTTAATAGATGATTTTAAAAAATAAAATATATACGTTTTGACATTTAAATAAAAACTTCACTAATTAAAAAAACAATATTAAAAAACCAAGAAGAAAAAAACCAACAAAGAAAGAAGAAAAAAGCTTAGAAGCAGAATCCAAGCTAGAACAACTAATAAAAGAACAGCTTTAGAATTTAAGGTTGTCACCAACTCAGGCAAAGATTGCATGTGAATTCTATTGAAAGATAAAGACAAATGCTGGTATAACCCGAATTTTAGGGGAAGAGTGCCAACTCACATTCAAGTAGCCCATAATACAGCTCCACTAGCAACAACTACAACTAATCAGATTGTAGTACAAGGACAGAGATAACAAAGATTCAACAATGTTTCCCCAAGGAGGCAGAATAACCAGAACTACGGAGGTCAACAACAACCAAACATGAATCAAGCATGCAATTACTCTGGGGAAGATGGCCATAGACAAGGTCCACAATGTGAGCTATGGTGCAAACATAGAGAAGAAAGAGGAATCCCAATTATACAATACAGTGCAAGGGGAAACCCGAATCCTCCACAACAACCACCAGCAACCAGTGGGTGTAAACATGGTCAATCTACAACCAATTATTGTAGAGCCCAACGGGAGTTTGCATCGAAAAGATGTTCAGTAGGCAAAAACAGTTTAGATTACTAAGCAAAACACCTTATTTCTTGGAGTACAAAGTAATTGCACATCGGGCAGCAACATAGCCGGGATAAAACATCCTATAGAGACAATGTATTAGGTAGTGTTGACGTTGCTCCTCCATTGCACAATGTTCAAGTGTTGCCAATAGTGCACAGGAGATGGAGCAAAGAACTTCATTGCTACCAAGATTGTAAATGGAAATTATCCGCAAAGTGAAAGAGGATGTCTTGGTGGATGTGAATCTAGGGATTCAAAGAACCAAAGAGGGTGCATGTCAATATGAATCATGAACCGAATTTTATGGTGACATCAATCATTCTCCCAAATTCATTCAAGGATGTTTTGCTTAGAGTTGATAGGATACAAAGGTAGTTCTACCAATACCAAATCAACTTTATATCAAGCCGTTTTGATTCACCACTTGGTCCAATATTATCAAATGAATCCAAATTGAATACTAAAGGTCAAACAAGATGTTGACCAATTGTTGGAAGTGGGCTTTATCTTCCTCACTGGTAAGACTATCTAATCGTCCCTGATTTTGAATGTGCCCAAGAAAAATTCCAAACTGTAAGTGTGAATGCCAAGCTACAAAAAGCTTAATGAGTAGACCAAGATTGATTCGCTTCCTTTTCCCTTCATGTCCAAATTTGATCGTGGACATTGTAGTTGGTCGAACAAGGGGATGTACTCATTCCTTAGTGGATTTAGTGGATATACGAAGGACCAAATAGCATTGAAAGATAAGCACAAGACAACTTGTTTGTTTAACGGTGAAAAAAGGACTATACTAAAGTTAAAGAAAGAAAAGTAGACTTGGAAGCTAACTGCTATATAGCACTACATCAGGCTTTAAAGGCAAGCCCAAATTCCTCATGGCACCAACCAAAGGAGGCAAGCATGTCTAACACATCCAATTGGACCATTCCTTGATCATCTAAGGAGGGCATTCAATGCTGAAAGACAATTGAGTTCCTATACAACTAAAGTTGGCAAAGTATGCTTGCCCTTATGAGACTCCATACAAGGTAGTTCACTACATTTAGTGCCCCTCTAAACATTCTTCCACTCAAGCAAGAGTGCTTTGTGAATCCAATCGCGAATAAATCACGTCACAAGGAATAAACGACCAAACAACCACATGAAAGGTGGTAGTAATCCTCAAAATATAGAATCTGGAACGAGCAAACTGGTGGAATACCTTTCCATTTGTAGAGTAGATCTTTAGTTGAAAGCGCATACCACCAACCACCAAATATAAGATTCAATCGGTTTGAGGGCATGGCTAACTAGACCCTACTCAAGCACAACCACTACCAAATGTCAAATGAATTAAAGGGTGCATGTTGCTATCAAGCAAATTGCTATCGAGCATTCTTTTCAATTTGTTGGAAATTACTGAATGCTATAATGGGAAGTCCAAGAGATTGAGGTAGCTAAGTGCTTTGCCTTGTGCATTTATCCATACATATTCAACCAAGCAAGATGGGAGTAAATTGTTGAACATAGCACAAGACTACTTTTCAAGACAAGGAGGGCTATAATGGTCTTTGGGTTGAAGAAAGCTAGAACTATGATAAAAGAATGGTGCTTTTAATTAAATGCTTTTTTTTTTTGGGGGGGGGGGGGGAGGGAACTCTTTCAAAAAAAGTATAGTGTGGTTATGAGTAGAATAAAGGATTTTATATTATAGTATTTTCAAAAATATTGATCACATTCTTATTTGGAAATCAAAAATCTTTTTCTTATGTATAGTCAATCTTGTAAATACCTTTCAAGTGGTGATATTTGAAAATCCAAGACCCATGAGTTGAGTCTACTAAGCGCTATCTTGCACAATTAGAATTACAACTTAAGATGCCAATGGGTTGAAACATTATCAAAATGTGTAGAAGAAGTGCACATTTGGGGTGGAGAGGGACTAATCTAAGACGGAAAGATACAAAGCTTGAGCAAAGGAGGGGCGTTTACCGTTTTTGGGGCATTATTAGCTAAAATTAGAAGTTTTTTTAGTCCATAGATATATAGCACGAGGGGTGATATCATATATGTCGAAAATCAAAGACAAACAAGCTGTTTGGAAGACAGTTGGAATTACACTCCTCAAAATTTAGCAAAATATACCGGAATGAGGGTGGCGGTCTAAGATTGAAAGACACGAAGTTTGGGCTGTACAGCGGCGGCGGCGGGGGGGGTGGCGGCGGAGGGGCGTTTTTGGGCGAGGCCGAGGAGGCGGCGGCAGGCGCGAAAAACGCCGCCGCCGCCTCCTTTCTTCTTGGGCGTTTTCGGGGAGGAGGCGCAACAATGACAGAGAAGGGGCGCCGGGGCAGCCCTTCCACAGGCGGCGCAGCCAATCACTACCGCCGACTTGGCGACGGCGTTCTCCCGCATGGACAAAGATCTCGTGTGCAAAGGCGCCTGCGCCGGCGGCTGCCACCGATTTTTGGCCTCCTCCGCCCGTGGCAGCTGATAAGGTGGCTGCGGCCTCAAGCTGATGAAGCCGCTCCTCGCATACACCGCCCACTCTTCGTCTTCCTCCGTCTCTTCTTCTGCCTCTTCCCCCGCCATCGCCAACCCCCCCTCGTACCTCATCGAACTCGCCCTTAACCCCCCCTTCGTCACCCTTTTCTGCTGCCTCTCCTCGTCCTCCGCCGCTTCCTCCCACCTCTTCTCCCCTGGACTTATCTCCACCTCGCCGCTCCACCCCTTCGTTTCTCTCCCACCTCCACCCTCCTCCCTCCCGCTCTGCACCCACTTCGTATTCGCCCTCTTCACTATCAGCGTCGACGGTAGCACCCCCTCCCTCTCCCTTCCAGCAGCCGGCTCCTCCCGCGTTTTCGATCCATATTCTCGCACCGACGACGACCTTTGAAGACCGCACGAGCTCTTCGCCGCTCCTGAATCTTTCATCGCTAGCGCCCTCCTAACTGCTTCCTCCAGCGTCGTCTCGTAGAATCGTTCGCCGTCTTTCACGTAGAGTTGCTCCTCCGGAGCATCGCGTCGGGACCAACCTTTCTCGGATTTCTTGTGCTCTCCGCCCTCTCGCAGAGACATGGCACGCTGCAAGGCTAACCCGAATGCTCCTCCTTTCTTGTGAACCTTTTGAGATCGATCCTTCTCCTCCGCATGCTTTGTTGGCTGCGTGAGTTTCTCACCCATGGAAGAGACCCTGCCGACACGCAACCCGGAAGGTATCATCGCTTCGATGACGCTCTGCGTGTACGCTTCTCCCTCGCAGAATGGGCTCAGCTCTTCTGGCCCGCGGGACTTACACCATGCAAAGTCTCCATCCTTGCGGCCGTTTGGCCGGTCCGCCTGACCTTTCGCTGCAATATATGTGTGAAGCTCCCCGCTGAATGTCGGATCTTGTATTGAGACGGAATGCTCTGTCGATACCCTCAGGTCGGCTTCTTGCAAGAGATATGCGTCCCTCTCCTGATCGAACCCAGTAGAAGCTGAAGAACGCATTCGACAGTAGCGTCGCATGGTGGCACCGGCTCTCTCGGAAACCTCTCCGCAAGCAACTGGCGGGCAGTCACGGACGCCTGATTTGGCTTTTGCACAATATCGTGTATGCTACAATGCCACTGCTGTCACGAGGCTCGACCTGAAATTACTAGCCAGAAGCGAGAAGGAGCCAGCTCACTGAGAAGGGAGAGCATAACACGACTCTGCTCGGCACAAGTTTCGCGATCGTCATGTATTCACAGACAATGGAGGGAGCGCTCTGGCAAAAAGTTGCGTACTCGTGTACAAGACATTTGAGCTGTCCGCAAACAGAGAATGCGCAATTTGGTTCCGGGTAAAGAGCGCAACGGACCACAGTTGGAAACGTGGAGGAGACGGAGATTACGGGGACTGCAGTGGCAAACTTTCCGAGACTAGAACGTGATAGCTTGCGACAAGAAAGAGAATGAGAGAATCGAGCATGGGAGGTTCTGGCGGGTCACTGAAAAGCCTCGGCCGTGTTACAGAAGACGATCCTCGCATTTGCAGAGCAACTCGGACGGTGCAAGGCTCAAGCGATTTCCAAAGGTGATATTCAAGAACTGACTTGTGCTTGGACGGGTGGCAGACTTCAGACTTGACATGGTGACAAGACGATGCTCTGATTCAAAAAGCAGGCCCTACAGGCTCGAACTTGGAAGTCGGGACTGGGAAGGATGCACCACCATGGGGCGTCAATAATACACCGAGATCGGCGCTACTGTCGAGTGTCCGACACAAGCTCGGGAGCTCGAAAGCCAAGCAAAAACAACAAAGGGAAGAGCGTTGCACGTGTTCAAGAGCGCTGCTCAGTGCTCAGGAAGTATGCTTAAGCCTGATAGTAGATACTATGCATGCTTACTGACGAATCGATAGTGTTCTAGGCAGATTTTCAAATTACATGAGGGCGACGAACGAACTACCTTGAATTCCAAGGCAATGAAACGTCGAATTGGGCGGAAAGATTCATTAAAACGTGAAGCGGCTAAGCAATTAACGCCTAACGATCAGACTTGAAAGCTAGAAAGGCAGGTGGCAACAGAAGCGACGGTGAAAAGTGATGATGCAAAATGCAGGGCATTTTCGTGGGCAACGTGCTACGTGAAACGCCGCTGCGGCGCTGCCGTGCCCACCCTCCCCCCCCCCCCCCCCCCCAAAAAAAAAAAAAAAAACCCACTTCCACCTCCACCACATGATGCCCACGTCTTGCATCATTTAATGACAATTCCATCCACGCACCTCCATGGAGTGGAACTTCTCCCCCCCTTGAGTATGAACTAGTAAATGGACCCGTCTACGATGGGGTCCTTCCCCTCTCTCTCTCTTCGCCACGTGGAGCCCTCTTTTGCCTAGAACATGACTCCTATGAGTCCCACCTCGATTCTCGAACCTCCCCTATTAGAAAATTTAAATATACAAATATAAATGTCCCAGCACTCGGCTCTAGTGATTACTGCTTAGTTTCTTGTCCCCATGGCCAACGGTTCAGTTTCATGTATTTGGAGAGAGATGGGCACATATGAATTCTTCCATTAGCCGTAGGTGCCCCAACCCACCTCCTTAAATGAGCCTAAATCTGTGTCTCGAAGCAGGTTGGCAGGTTTACCAAGAGGACCCGCTTTTAGAGTCAAATTTTTCGAAATGTTTCACTATGCATTAAACTTCCACTCCATGGGGACTTGTTATTAGCTAGTAAAGCCATCCCACAACGCTTAAAAATGAGAATACACCCTAGAACAAAGAACAATGAGTGTGTGCATGTGCATCATTTAATGACAACTCCATCCACACATCTCCATGTAATGGAAATTCTCCGCGGCTTGAGTATGAATGTCCAACACCCAACTCCACACATCTCCATGGAGTGGAAATTCTCCACAGCTTGAGTATGAATGTCCAACACCCAGCTCCAGTGGTTACCGCTTCAGTTTCTTATCCCGATGGCCGACAGTTCACTTTCATGTATTTGGAGAGAGAGAGGGGTATGTCATATGAATTCTCTGATTAGCCGTGGGTGCCCCAGCCTACCTCTCCTACAATGAACCTAAATCTGTGTCCTGAAGCAAGTTGGTAGTTTCACCATGGGGACCTGCTTATAGAGTCAAGTTCCATTGTGCATTAAAATTCCACTCCACGAGGACTTGCTATTAGCTAGTAATGTCATCCCACAACGCTTCAAAAAGGACGTGCAAACCTTTTCTTTAAAGAGAGAAGGACCAAGGTTATGAACATTGGTCCTTGGAAATTCAATGTCAAAACATTGCTACCCAAAAGAATACACCCTTGAACATAGGACAATGAGCGTGTGCATGTGCACATGAGAGAATGAGAGAGAGAGAGAGAGAGAGAGAGAGAGAGAGAAAGAGAGAGAGAGAGAGCTCAAAGTGGTGATCGAGTGACAATGCCTAGCCATATTTGCCATGAGGCTGACACTTGTTACTTGCCAGGCTTGCACCTAAAGTGTTCATGAGTTTGTGACAACCATCTTCACCAGTAAAATGAGTTTACAAAGCTATACAAGATGGAATATGTATTGTGTTGTCTTTGTGGACCTTGTTCAATAGGAGGGCATTATGATGGGATGTAACTTTATGGGCATGATGAATATAATTTTGAGTACAATGAGCCTTGTGCTCTCTTTTCAGGTAGCCTAGCCTCATTGGCAAGATGTGAGTGTGATGGTAGGAGTAAGCCATGTGGGTGAGTGAGATGTAAGAAGGATGGGCTTTAAAGTGGGTTCCTTCTAGTAAACACATTTTTGTAGAAAGCTTTCCTACCAAATAGGTTGTTTTTTAACCTTCCATGTAAAGCTTGATAATTTTAGTTGTATCTAGTTGCAAAATTCCTTCCTTTTAATAAATGGAGAGGAAACATGTTACACATCCACGACATCCATACTCAACAAAGTTTGAGATCTAGTAACTTCGTGTGAGTTCCTGACAACACTTCAACAATAAATGGTAGAATAGTAAAAGGCTTCATATACAAGGTTATTCAAACCATTTTGACAATGCATCAAGATATCAAGCATGGAAATCTTTTTTTTTTTGGGATAAAAATGCTGGATGTATCTTATAAGGGGTTGGTTAGGCCCTAAAACAAACCAAGTACAAAATTGGTAGATCAAAATGGACCACATGCCCTCTACCTACGCTACAAGCAGCGAGAGATATTATTGCTTCAAGTGCACACCAATCAAAAGCAAATTTCTACTAACAACTGGGGCCTTGTGAGACAAGACCCATCCAAAATCTCTGAGGAACCCCTTAACCTACATCGTGATAGTCATCATTAGCCATCCCCATCCTTTTGATGCTTGAAGACCACATGATGCTTGAAGACCACAGTGTTACAAAACTCCCACAACCATGAGTACAACTGCATGGATATAGGCCATGTGTGGAAAATACAAAGAAATGGGGGAGGAGCCCCATGTTATTGACACGTGTACAAGAGGAGCATGCCATCCCATAAGCACTTGTGGCCCTTGGAGGACCTTGAATATAATGAGCCCTTGAGCCCTCCATAGATATCCCCTCCCAGGACTTTTTGGGAGACTGTGGAACTTTTTGTGTGGCTATGGGGCAGGTCTGGGGACCCCGCACCGATGCATTTCTTGGTGACATGTGACTGCTTGCCACAAGTCCCAACAAATACTAGTATCAAGTCTTCACAAGCTTGCACCCTAAATTTCGTATAGTAACAACCCTACCAACACCTCGAGAGATGCAAGTGCAAGAGGCAATGCTCTCTAACGTGAGAAATGGCCTACAGGAAGTGAAAGGGATGCAAACGTAGATCAACTAGCTGCAAAGAGGGTGACATTAGCTATGTTGGTGTCCCCTGAAATAAAGGAGAAACATCTTGGGTGCACAATGTCAAAAATGTTGTCAATCAGAAGGACCAATGTGACTCCAGCATTTAAGCATAGAGCAGAAGCAATGCACGATCGTCTTGATCTGAAAAGTATGTAAGTAGAACGCAAGAAAAGGAGAGATAGCCTAAGTGTGAAAGTCAATGCTAGAGTGACGATGTTTTGGCACAAAAATACAAGATTTCCTCCAAATAGAAAGGACATCTGTAAAACGTAGACAAGACAAAAGGTGTTTGATGAGCACATCATACACATGCTTGATACAATGCAGGTCAGTGGTGCCTAAACCATCCCGATGGTTGGTTGTGATTGAGATTTGGGATAGTTTACTTGTTTCATTTCTTAAACTAGGCTTGGACTTAATGTGACTATACTAAACCAGCCCGATGGTTAGAGCATCATGCAACTGTGGCTGGTTTAGCTTAAACACAAGTTATGTGATTGCCTTGAACCAGTGTGGTTGAACAAACATTAGTTGTTGACCAACCCGGTGGCGTAGTTGAGCAAAAATTAACAGCAATATATTTCACAACAAAAAAGCAATATATTGTTATTTTACTTAACCAGCCTAGTGGTTGGAACATTATGCAACCGTGTCTACTTCAGCTCAATCACTAGTTATGTGATTGTCCTAAAATAGCATGGTTGAATAGTTATTGGCCAACCCGGTGGTTGAAATTATTGTGTTTCTTAGTACTTAAATTAGTTAAATTTAATTTCCTACTATTCGGGTCATATATCACTTAATTTCTAGATCGGGATGGCTTAGACTTAATGTGATTATCCTAAACTAGCCCGATGCTGGTTCAAGACAAACTTCAGTTATTGATTGAAATTGTGATTGAAATTCCGAAATTCATAAAATGAAAAGCAATATATTGCTATTTTCTAATTGTGAAATTCAGAAATGAAAATCAATATATTGTTATTTTCTAATTGTGAAATTTAGAAATGAAAAGCAATATACTTGTTATTGTAATACATGAAGTTGAGACCATCAGGCTAAACTAGCCCGGTGGGGCTGAAATTGTGACCGGTTGAAATTGTGACTGTCTTAAACCAGCTTGGTAGTTGAAATTGTGACTATCCTAAATGTGTCCTAAACCAGCCCAGTGGTTGAAATTGTGACCGTGTCCTAAACTAGCCCGATGATTGAAATTGTGGCTGTCTTAAACTAGCTCGGTAGTTGAAATTGTGTGTCCTAAACTAGCACGGTGGTTGAAATTGTTTTGTTTTTCTAGTAGCTTGATTAATTCAATTATCAGATTATTAGTTCAATTACTAAATTCATTATATGTAACTGTATTAAACTAGCCCGGGGGTTGAAATTGTTTAGTGTCCCTATAGGTTGATTACTTTAATTAGACCATGTTTCTGCGCCTGTGTTTTGTAGTGTTTTGTATTGTTTTAGTAGTGCAAAAAGGGGGCTCACTGTACTGTTGTTCCTGCATGTTGTGTCAGCACAAACAGAGTAGTATCTCCAGTTTATGGATCAAAATCTTGACATTTCAATTAGGTAGAGGAGCTTTGAGCATTATAAGCCCTGGTACATTAGGAAACTCAAAGACATGAATGTTTGTTGTTGCAAAACACACATCAACTTTGACCTGTCCCGGCAAGCTATGAATGACTTGCAATCTGGTCATGTTAGAGCATTGTTCCATGGGGATCGATGCCCATGTCTCCCTGATTGAATGCGCAGTCTGTATGTGGGGTTTAAAGGCCACTTTGCCTTAACCCTAGTCATGTACACTACTCACATATATAATATATGGATGACATAGAAGATTAGGGCATTCCGCACCCAGCAAAGCTGGTGTGGCTCTCTTCTGGATCTCCCTCTCTCTCCCACCCTCTTCCATTCTTCTTCTATTGAGATCACTCTCAACTAGTATCAAAGCCTGGTCGGTATATCTAATGCTCGTGGGCGGTCTAGCTAAGCCTGCTGCTGCAGCTCTGTGGGAGGAAGAATAAGCTATGTGGGAAGCTCTATGGATGAATTTACCCGCATCTTGGGTGTGCAGAGACCTAGAAGAAACATTTGGAAAAGTCGTTTTGGTTTTTTTGAGTGGTTTTGGAACAAAAAGACATTTTTTTATGATTCCCTTGTTCCTTTTGACGAGACTAAGAGTTTGCAAAGGCAACCATTGCATGCTTTTGGCGTCCATTGCACTTTGACAGTTTGAAAACTCCTTCATTCGTGAATTTGGGATCATTTCATTGGATTTCGAACTCACTGTCTCTGCTTCAACGTTTTCTTGCCAGTGTGTTGGAACTCAAGTTTGAAGCAACCATTTGCAGATCTATCAGTTTCGATGGACTCAAGCGGTCCTAAAACTTTTGTGTTGCTCATCATTTGCACTCCAATGGTATTTACAAATATATTGGTTTGCTAAAACTTTTTTTAGTCCGTGTTTTGGACCCAGTGATTGGGACCATGATTTCCAAAACCGTCCATTCCATTGCATTCCAAAGGCTAGAAAACCCTATCTGTCAGCTCTTGCGTGATTTTCTAGAGATTTGGAGAAGTTTTGTCTCTATGAAGACGTCGAATCATCTGCTCTAAGGTTTCATTTATAGGTCAACTGCAAGGGTTGACTCCCCATTTTCCATTCATCGATTGGGATTTTGGAGTTCCTGCCGAAGAGAGATATTTGCATATTATCTTGCTGAGTCCAATTATGCATTGATGCCCTTGTTTTGATGCATCTCAAGTCCTATTTCTAGTAGCATTCATTGCTGTGGGGTCGCGATTTTTGGGACATACCTTACGCAGATCACTTTGGTTGCAGTCTGAGCCATGTGCACTCATTCGTGGTTTGCATTGGGTTATAGTGGATGCTTTACAAGACATTTGGATGCATTGTGATCCTTGTTGGATGCACTGATGGGCCTAGATTTCCTGTGGGATGCTTTATTGATGGACTTCACCAACAAATCAGATTTCACTTGATATAGTCAGTGTTTTGCAGTTGATTCAGATAGTGATTTCAGAGACACTTTTGAGTACATTTCTTGCACCATGTCTACGACTAGCAACCTCAATTTGGAGGCATCTCCTAAGCTAAAAAACTCCAGTTACAACACATGGAAATACTAAATGGGAGTATGTCGATGGGTCTACACCTAGACCATTGGACGATCCAGCCACCAGCAGTATCTCTATTCCACCTATTGCCGCTGTAGCACCAACAGCGGGATCTATAACTACACCAACAGTGACTACTCCTGTAGTAGAAGATCCTACCATTGCTCGAGCATAGGCAGAATGGGAAAAGAAAGATAAATATTCATATCATTTGGTCAAGCAGAATGTGCAAGATGTCATGCTAGGACAGCTCAACATAGTAAAGACATCAAAAGAAGCATGGGATGCGTTCACAGCTCTCTATGAGTCCAAGAACACTTCCAAGATTCCCACACTGAGAAACCAATAAGCCAGTGTTTCCACAACAGTAGTGAAACCGGTCATGCTTATGTACTCACGATCAAGGATTACAACTATCAACTCACAGCAGCAGCAGACTAGAAATCCCGCAGAAATGGTTCAAGTCATCCTAAATGGAGACTAGGAGAGGGATACAAGAATCTAGTCAAGAGTATTGCCATTCAACGGCAGCAAATTTTTACATTGGAAGGACTTCAATCAGTTTTACTTGGTTAAGAACTCAAAACGCAAACCATTCCTGCACGCAAAGGTCATTCTAAGCATTCGTAGCTTTAGATAGAAGCAGAGGCAAATGTAGATCATTCCAACGAAGTGGTCATCATCAAAAACAAAATCAGCATCTCAGAATTAGCATCAGCAACATCAGCATCAGCAAAGAGGAAACCATTCCAGTCAAGGAAGATTTCAAGGACGAGGGAATCCATCCACCAATGTGTCAAACATTCAGTGCAACTACTATCATAAGTTTGGACAATATGAAATAGATTTCCACAAGAAGCAATTCGACCAAGGCAGTCAATCCAACAGCAATCGAGGAAATTTTCGAGGAAGAGGAAATCAGCGCAGTGGAAATTCAAGTAATAGTCATTATGCCAATGAACTTGAGAATATGTTCCTTGCAAGCAAGGATATGCAAAAGACTGAAATAGTGCATCTCAACATTGATTGCAATTCAAAAGAGGAATTCAGTTATCATGTCGATCAACCAGATCAGGATCTTTAGTATATCGACAACGGTGCATCATCTCATATGATGAAACATCAGGAATGGTTCATAGAGATGAAACCATTATAAGGACAAAAGGATGTCATCTACACAACATATAATACACCAAATCTAGTTCAAGGAAAAGGCATTGTCCCTATGAGCAATTTCACAGGTATGAAAGGATTGGTGAAAGATATACTCTATGTTTCGAATCCCAGCAAGAACCTTTTATCAGTTGGTCAAATGATGAAACACAGCTACCGAGTCATCTCTGATGGAGATGAATGCACTATCAGAGACAAATCCAGAGGATATCAGAGCTAATAGGAAAAGCAGTCAAGGAAGGATGCTTGCTTCAGTTTCTTGGAAAAGTTTGGGAAGCATGCTGCTTTGGTAAACAAAAGTGAACCAAATTTGGAAAAAGCACCTCTCGAGCATGAGGTATTCTTGACTCGATACATAAAGAAAGTGTGGGGTTATGCCTAGACCCGCTACATTAATGGTTCACTTTACTACTTGACTTTCATTGATGACTACAATAGATATTGTTGGGTCTACTTTCTAAAAGAGAAATCTGAAGTCTTTTCCAAATTTCAAGAATGCAAAGCCATGATAGCAAATCGGACAGGAAGAAAGATCAAAGTCATGAGATCAGATAGAGGAGGTGAATACATGTCTTTAGTATTCATGAACTTTTGCAGAAGTAATGGCATTCGAAGACAATTCACTACAGACAGTGCTAGAGCAATGCCAGTGGGAAGCATCTTCCGAATTAGTATTGGGCAGAAGCCATAGCCACTGCAAACTACTTGCTTAATCGGCTTCCAACCAAACTGATTTAGGGTATGACAACTTATGAAACATTCACTGGACACAAGCCACACATTGGGCATCTCCGCATATTTGGTTGCATAGCATATGCCCATATACATGACAATCATTGCAGAAAATTGGATGCAAAGTCACGTAAATGCATCATGGTTGGCTACAGTGAAGAAATGACTGACATAACATTCAATCGGATGAGACTTTGCATAAGGCATGGATGATTCTAAAGGACTTATACTAGACGATTCTAAAGGACTTATACTAGATGATGAATACCAATCGTCGCATTATAATGCAAGATTAGCTATTCTTTCTAAAGATGGATAAAGGTAAGTGGGTCAGAAGGTGGACAACAATCAATTGGCCACTCTCATGCTCAATAAATTGCCAAGAAGCTTCACTAGAATAGTTACAATTGTAACAGCTTGGAGAGAGATCAAAGCCATTGACTTTTGAGGAGCTTAGTCTCTTGTTGCGATGAGGATGTAACGCAGAGGCCACGTGAGGATAAAAAGAAGGCATTCAATGTCAATAGCAAAGGTAAAGAGAAGGACAAGCAAGAAAAAGGAAAGCCCAATAAGAGAGACAAGATGTCTATTATGAATTGTGTGGATTGCATAGTGAGTTGAAAACAACCCGAGATACTTAGTATTTTTCATGGTGGGGATGGTTCTCGAGTTCAAAGGGGGATAGTTGGAGAGCACAATATAGGAGTCTCTAAGAGCAGCTAGACAGCAGGAGGGTAGTACATGACAAGCTACTCCAAAGCGATTCCCAACTAAGCCAAACACATACCAAGTTGCAAACGGACTTCTACAATCTCCAACATTGTGTAGTAGATAGGCTTAATCGTCGTCGCTACCAAGTCCCGAAGTGAGCCCGTGGCTATTGCAGGGAAGAATATTTAGTTTCAACATGCTTTGAAGAATGCACAACAAAGGGCTAACCCAAGGCAATACCAGGTGGCCCAATCAAAAATAGATATGCTCAAGAAAGAGAACGCCCAGCTACTTCAAGCTACCGCCGACAATGATGATCTAAGGGAGGAGAATGCATGGCTCGAGAAGTAGTTGGACCGGTATGCCCAACTTCAGCCACTCATCCTTCTTCTCTAGGATCCAGATGAACATCCCAACAAGCTTCCTCGAAGATAGCCACGAGACCAACATGCTTCAAAATGTTAGGCTAGTGTGCTTGAGCTTTCACAACCAAACAACCACGTAGGTACCTCAGAACCAAAGCCGACTAAAGGAGGAGGTGCATCAAAGACTAAGGTAGCAGAGGGGATAATGGCCTAGGCTCTATTATTGTTTAATCTAGTGGGCCAAGCAGAGTACAAAAGCATGGCTACGCATACTTGCTACAATTCTAAAGATACCGTAGTTCAAGTCAAAATTTTGTCAAACACATTTGATGTATGAGTTCAGACCGAGCTAGTTTTGGATCCCAAACCAATTTTGCTGAGGCAGGGTCCCCCGGAGGCTATCCCAATTCTTGAAGTTTTGTATCGAGTTACAAGTCGAGAGGAGTACATGTTAGATATCATGTCTAGGAACAAATGGAAGAAGTTGAGTTCTCTACTCCCCCACAATCCATGCATCAAGGT
The DNA here is from genome assembly GCF_047967505.1 of Dipteris shenzhenensis. Lineage (NCBI taxonomy): Eukaryota > Viridiplantae > Streptophyta > Polypodiopsida > Gleicheniales > Dipteridaceae > Dipteris > Dipteris shenzhenensis. The sequence goes on from NC_141616.1 coordinate 3,907,834, forward strand.
GTACTCAAGGTAGTGGAGCCCGTAATATCAATTTACGAGACTGCGGCTATAAAATCCTTCAACAATTTTATCGAAGAGCGCCCTGTATGCCAGCACAATATTTTCCAGGTAGAGCACCAATTGATTGCTACTCGGATCCGTCAATTACCCAAGCCTACAATGCCTGAGCTCCCATCCTATTACTCTAAGATTTTGCCAGAGCTTGAGAATCTCATTATTAGTAGTTATGTTATAGAAGCAGTGGTGACGCTAATGTCAGTGACCTATGTAAAGATCCACTCAGTATGCGGCAGGCGAGGGTGATGCCGGTCCAACGATATACTACAAATTTTGAGACGGTACTGGGCATCACCAAGCCACATGAAGATCCACTGGCCAAAGCGTTGAAAAAATTTAATAGAATTATAATAACAAGATGGGTTTTCTAATTCAAATTTAGAAAAAAATCACTTAGCTCACAAGTACAGAGGGGACCTTTTATTGGGGGGAAATTTTAGTCGAGGGGTTTTTTTAATACCTCTTGAACGCATGATACATGAAGTTTCTTAGTAGTGCACCCCCTGAGGGCATACGCCTCCTTGCTTCATATCTCAACCTCCAATGGAACCCTTTGTCTCTCATATCGCAATCCTAGTGCCATCTTTTTTCTTTACGGTAGACAGCCTATGGGGAATTTTGGGTTTCTTGGCCTCTCCTTGAGCCACATGTCCTAATATAAGACTTGGATTTAATTTTGATATGATGGCCTACAACACTTGATGAAAAGCATGCTTTTGGATGAAAAGCTCTTGATGGAAGGCATGAGTGCTTTTGAAGGCCTCTAAATCTATATATTTCACAAACTTCAACTTTTTGGATGGTCTAGTTGATGTTGGCTCTACTGCCCTTTCTCTCCAACATTGCTCACATAGAGAAACCGCTTCGGAGGTAGAGACAGGATTTCCACGGCAAATGACGGAAGAAATCATGACAACAGTTGGAATACACATACACTCATTGAGATTTAGGTAATATATCATTCTCTTACATATTCGCGATACTCAATCTTGGCGCTAATATTCTCGGCGATTACAACCTCAACACATGGGGAAGGGCCCGTTCCCTCGGATTATAACTATTTGGGGAAGGAAGCATGCCGCCTCCCCGCCCACATTGTGTGGTTACATAAAATATATACATATCTATATATACATATATATACATATACACACACACATATATATATATATATGTTTTGCATTTTAAGTTATGTGTTTTCTTTTGCTTTTTCATATTCTAAATTCTTCTTTTTCTATTTGTGTGCCGAGGTGTTCACAAGAAGGGAACGCTTAAACACATACGCCATTCGGTCAGGCCTGCTATTGTCAGCTTAGTTTATAGTCAGGTATTTTTCAAACACTATCCTATCATCCTTTCTTCATTGTTAATTTATAATCAACATATTATAGATTACTCTCTTCATTCATTCCCCTTAGGCGGCCTACCGCACCCTAGTTACCAGTAAAACTAGTGATGACCATAGTGAATTACTAGGTTGATTTTGCCCCTTTCTAAGGTATTCCACTAGTTGTCTTTTGACCTTGACATGTTCTTCCATTAGACTAATGCTATAAGTGGATAGAACTCCAATTAGCAACAGCACGTACAAGCAATACAACACCGATCATGGGCCTTCCTGGGGAATCTGCATGCGGTGGATCTGTTGCAAAGATGTAGTCATGTTGGCTTGTGTAGGACTGTGCAGAAGGATATATTACAGTGTTCACAAAAAACTGAGGTTTAATGTCAGGTGAATTGCAAAATTCTAGAAACCACCTTGAAAAAGTAAATTAGAAGGTTTCATGAATTGCATGTTTTGAGGGTTTACAATTTTTTGACCTACAAATTAAAAAACAAGAAAAAATTAAATGTGAAATTGGGAGTACCATAAGGTATTTGAATTGTTATTGAAATATTTGCAATTTCTTGATCTAGACTCTAAGGCCTAGGTTATAGCATGTAACTCGTGTGAGTGGTACTCTTGAATGGGTTATGGTGGGGACTTTAATGAAATGCATTGGATTCCATATGGAGGGAGAGGGGTGAATGGGCCATTTTGTAAAACAATGTTCCATTTTACCCTTTTTGGACTATATTTAACCCTTTAGCTTGAATGTATATCATATAAATTTTGTCCATTGAACACACTTTGAATGTGGTTTCACCCTTAACTTAGGTCGAGTCTATATTCTATATTTCAAGAACCGCTAAGAAATTACAGGATCACTTTTCATCTCAATTTTGGTTGTCTATTTAGACACTTTTCAATAAAACACAGTTGAAGTTTCAAGTTGTATGTTTGGACTTCAAGGTTTTTGAATGGGTTCATATTTTGACGAGAAAAATGTTGAACTTTTAACTGTTGTGGAAATTTTGCAAAGGTTTTTGTATTGGTTGCTCAGAATATTTTTCGTGAACAATGATATATAAGTGGGCTGTTGTTTGCAGGGCCCGAAGACTGTATGAGCATGTGGCCTGTTATATGCCGGCAGTATTACAGATTGCCAGTCCGTACAGGCCAGTCGGCCAGTATAAATCCTTCCCCCGTATAGGTCACTCACTCAGGACTCAGGAGCATCGCAAGCACATGTGTGCAGGCGGGTGCTGTCTAAGGTACTCGCACTACAGATGGTGACTAAGCTCACTGGCAAGGACAGAGATAGGAGCAGTACATGAGCTTACCATAGACATCCAAGGCAGCGGATTGCTGCATGTTTTGGAATTGGGATCTCTGTGTGTGCTTTCTGTACCAAGTGTGTGCCTCAGTTTTGTGCAATATACTTCACGAGATTTTGAATTGTTCTATTGTTGTCTACTCTCCAGAATTGGTGCTTGTGAGGTCTCTAGTGGACACATTAAAGTTTGAAGTTGGATAAAGCATTCCTTCTCTGTTGCATACACCATATCCATTCCTATCTCTTTTCTTCTATCACTCTTCTCCTTTTCAGCATCTGCCCTCATCCTCTCTCCCCTTCTCAACTTCAGCCACCACTCAGCTCCTCTGCTCGCCTTCCCAGCCTCTCCTTCTCAACCTCAGCCAGCCCTCTGCTCTCCTTCTCAGCCTACCCTTCTCTCCTCTCTTCTCCTAGTCTCTCTCGTCCTCCTTAGACCTTCGCCTTAACATTCAGCCTCTTCTTCTTCTCCTATCCTCTCTTGAGTCCTCTAAGCTGAGATCTCTTTCCTCGATAAGCCTAAGCTGTTTTCTTCGGAGCAACCATGCCAAAACTGATGTAACCATACCAAGAGAAGCACCCCATTGTCATTGGTCCTTCCACAAAAACATTAGGCAGCAAGGAATGACATATAATTATTGGCAAGATGTGAAAAGCATGCACATGCGAAAGTGGGACTCCATAGATTTTGACTTGATTAACTCACGTTCACACAAAATAGATGAAAGAGAGGTAGGTTTAGAAAAGAATACAGAAATACAATACTGCATGGTGCAAACAAAGAATACCCCCTTTTAAAAATAAATTCCATAATATTTCTCTATTCAATGATGCTTGGAATATTATTACAATAGCAGTCTAAAAATTCTGGACAAAAGCAATGTTTCTGGAAGTCCCTAAACATATATCATTTATCTGATTACAGCGCACTCCTTCAATCAGGAAAAAGATTCAAAATTCTAGTACTGAATTCCAAAACTCAGCTTAGGAAAGTGACTCAAATAAAGCTCACGAACCCAATACAACTCCCCAAAGACATTGCTACATTCAGTATACCTGTTAGAAACATCACTAGACCATGATAACTAACTCCGTCATAAAGTAGAACTCTAAAAGCAAGATCTAACCTTTGGTGATGACCACGTGCAAGCTTTGGCCTAGAACTAGCATCTGAACTGAAATCATTGATTTTGCCTTTGAAAAATAGGCAAAAATTGATGTCTAAGGAGGTCACTATGTAAAATTGCATAGCACATGCAAGCAAGGTTTTTTATTATTATTATTATTCATTATTAACTGACTGGCCCACTCATAGGATCTCTCACTTGGCTCTTGTGCAGACCATTGTGCTAGGCTGTGTACCATCATAGACCATTATGCTCGGCTATGTGTACCTACGGCAGAAGATAAACTCCACATTCTTGAAGGACCTAGCAAGAAGGCAATAATAGATGTAGTAGTGAAGGCTTGCAAGGGTTCTCCCCCTACCCCTCAGCTAATCTCTACAGTTAAAGATACTTGCAAATAAATAGAGGAAGCACAAAAAGGACATTATTATCCCAAGATCTTCATGAATGGGTACAAGTTACAACCAATCTAATGAATAAGGTAGAGTAGAGTGTACTTTTTCCGCATAAACCTAACTACAGGCTGCTTAGCCCCTCTCAAATAAACGACAAAACAAAAGTGCACTCTCTGCACATCTTTAGGAGGGTGGAGCAGCAGGAAGGTCCTTCACCCAAGGATCGAGAGGCTTTCCAACTGAGTAAACAATGAAACCTATCTTACGCAGTTCCTCCACATTGATCACATTGCGACCATCAAATATGAAGGCAGGCTTCTGCATACCATCATAGATCTTCTGGTAATCCAACTTTTTGAACTCATCCCATTCTGTCAAAATGCACACTCCATGAGCACCCTTCGTAGCCTCGTAGGCATCCCACACCACATTCACCTGCTTTGTAGTCGTGGGGCTCATTGGTTGCAAGTGCTGTGGATGATCCCAATCAAACTTGTTCAGCGCAAGATCTCGCATGATTTGATCCACTGTGACTTGGGGATCGTACACATTTAACTGAGCCTTGTCTCCAAGAAGCCCATGGCAGACATCGATGGCAGCAGTCTCTCTTGTATCCCCCGTGTCCTTCTTGAAAGCAAAGCCTAATATGGCAATCTTCTTCCCAGCTACTGTATTGAACATGGATGATACCACACGCTTGACAAATCGTGATTTCTGATAGTCATTAATTTGCACAACCTGCTTCCAGTAGTTTGCGACCTCGGTTAAGCCATTGCATTCGCAGATGTACACGAGGTTCAAGATGTCCTTCTGAAAGCAAGATCCGCCGAATCCGACGCTCGCGTTGAGGAAACGGGGACCAATTCTTGAATCTTTGCCCACGGCATAGGCAACTTCTGAGACATCTGCACCGGTAGCTTCGCAGAGCGCGGACATTGCATTGACAGACGAGATCCGCTGCGCCAATATCGCGTTAGCGGCCAGCTTGGAGAGCTCGGCAGACCAAAGGTTCATGGTGATAATGCGATCTTCTGGCACCCAGTGAGCATAAACAGCCTTCAAGGCTGCGACCGCCTTCTCGCCCTCGGGCGTCTCCCGGCCACCGATGAGAACACGATCTGGCTTCATCAGATCTTCAATGGCGGTGCCCTCCGCCAGAAACTCGGGGTTGGAGAGGATCTGGAAGTTGATGCCCTTGCTGTTGTGGGTGAGGATCTTCTCGATGGCCTCCGCAGTCTTCACCGGCACAGTCGATTTCTCCACCACGATCTTGTCCGATTTGGAAACATCAGCGATCATTCGAGCTGCGCTCTCCCAGTAAGTTAGATCTGCAGCTTTGCCAGCGCCGAGGCCTCTGGTTTTGGTGGGGGTGTTGACGGAAACGAACACGATCTGGGCATCGGCGACGTGCTTCTCCACGTCGGAGCTGAAGAAGAGGTTCTTTCCACGGCAGGCCTTGACGACGTGGTCGAGGCCAGGCTCAAAGATGGGGAGGCGGTCGCTGTTCCAGGCGTTGATGCGAGGGACGGCAATGTCGACAACGACGACCTCGATGTCGGGGCATTTGTGAGCGATCATGGCCATGGTTGGGCCGCCGACGTAGCCAGCACCGATGCAGCAGATCTTGACCATGGTGGAGAGGCAGAAATGGAGCAAGGAAGCTTGGCGAAGGAGGGGGCTATGGAGGAGCTGGACGGAGAGAAGGCTATAGCGGAGCTCGAGCTCGACAGAGAGATTAATAGAATGAAGTTTGAAGAAGATGATGATGGTAAAATGAAATGAAAGAAGGCAGATGATCATCTTGTTTTGTCTTCGTCGTGGTCTTGGCCCTGCCGGACTCCTTCAAACTTGGGCCTTGACTTTTGTGTATAGGGGGATGGGCCAGGGGAGGCCTTTCCTGTACCGAACATGCCTGGTCCGAGGATCGTCCAGCCTCCCAGTTTCCGAACATGCCCGGCCCGAGGATCACCCGCGCATCGTTCATTCCTCACCTTGAAAGGCCTTCCGGACGGTAACCTGAGGTAAATTTGTTCTCTAAACGTACTAAGAGACTCATTGTCGATTGGTTAAGTCATTGGGAGAGGAGTTTCCCTTTTCTAATATGCAAAGATTTGACGCTACTATTAGATCTAGGCCGACTGAGGACTTTTATGTATAAGGGAATGGCTCGGGGAGGTCTTTCCGGGGAAGGAAAGTGCCTGGTTAATGGCGATCACCAGGCGGCCACGAGCCATTGGCCGGGCAGTTTTCGACTTGGAAATGGCCGACCACCAGCCATTCCCTCACATGGAGGGTCCCAAGGAGGGGGTTGGAATTTAAAAAATTTGTGTTCAGAGAGTTTTCAAAGGTACTTGTCTCGAGCCTAGTCAAGGAATTTGCTCACCTCAAAGGGCCATCCATATTCCTATTCTAAAAGTTGCTTGATCGAATGGTTGCACTAAGCCAACCTAGGACCTTTACGTAATACACCAACCTAAGGCTGTGGTGTTCGCACCAACTGGCCTAAGAGCATTTTCCCACATGGTTGAGGCTAGAACTAGAATGCCAACAAGTGGGCTCCTAAGTTGACAGCTCAACTGTAGCAGTAAAGTCTCCCCATGCAGTCACCAAATGAATGGAAAATAGGTTGAACCTACATCCACATCCCCACAGGTATGGACGTGAAGAATAAAATGCAAGATCGACAATTCTTACAGTCCAACATTGGAATACTAGGCTAGAATCCTTTAAAATCCCTAGGCTGGGCTAGTGTTTGACTGCCAGGAATTTTCCTCAACCAGCCTTTCCCTTGCACAAGGACATGAATATTTCTTGCCAGTACCATAGGAGAGCACTACTAGCCGCTGCTGGGAGGCCCTCTAAGCTCTTGATGTAGCCTAGTTTATTGGCTATGAAAGCCCACCAAGGCTTCCGATTAGTGCAACTGAGTGTGACCAGCCCTTGGACGGCGAGCAACACCCAACTCACCAACCAATGGGCTCATTCCACCTTTGACGACTGCCCCTATTGCAAGTTCAACGTCCCTAGCCTAAGTAAGGGTCTATTCCCACTACCGATCAAGAAGGACTGATTGCAAAATACCAGAGGTAACTCACACAATAGGGTGTCTCTCTACCAAAGCTAGTTGCCTACGTTCAAATCCAGCAGGCTGCCGCGTTCAAAATCCTACTGCTAGGTGATGTAGACACCCCGGGCAGATATGCCCCTAGGGCATAGTGGGCCATGGGTGGATGAGTGAAAAAAAAAAAAGAGGACTATTAAGGCTTTTCCGTCAAGATTCAAGGGCGTTAAATCTCTTAAGGGCATGTTAAAAACTCTTGAGAATTTAACCTTTGAAAATACAGAAAATAAGGGTTTAAGGGCAAATACACACCCCCAATGCCCGAGCTATAAAAGGGATGATAGGCAGTGTGTGATACACCATGTGGACACTACAATAATAAAAAGGACTCATGCATGCATGTGTGTGTGTGTGTATGCGCGTGCACATGCGTGTGCAGGTTTATGTGCATGCATGCGTGTGTGGGGGGGAGGGGGTGCGTGTATGCATGCGCACGCGTGTGCATGTGTGGGATTTTTTCGACAAAAAAAGTGTTTGTGTGTGTCAAAAGTTTTATGTAACAAGGCCCGGTTCACACCAGCTTGAGGTTGTGGTGTTCACACCAACCGGCCTAAGAAGGTTTCCCCGCGTTGAGGCTAGAGCTGGAATGCCAGCAAGTGGGCTCTTGAAGCTAGCAGCTCAACCATAGTAGTGAAGTTTCCCCATGCAGTCACCAACTGAATGGAAAACAAGTTGCACTTGCGTCCACATCTCCAATAGGTTGTAGATCCATCTCCAAGCCATACTCAAAGTGAAGAATTAAATGCAAGACTGACAGCCAATGACCTACTCTTACAATAAACATTGGAATGCTAGGCTGGAATCCTTTAAAATCCCTAGTCTAGGTTGGCGTTTGCCTGCTAGGGGTTCCTCCTTAACCAATCTTTTCCTTGCACAAGGAAGTTAAGATTTCTTGCCAGTAGCACTAGGAGAGGACTACTAGCACCGACGTTTGGAGGCCCTCTAAGCTCTTGACGTAGCCTGGTTTATTGGCTATCAAAGCCTGCCAAGGCTGCTTCCGATTAGTGCGATTGAGTGTGACTAGCCCTTGAGTGGTGAGCAGCACCCAACTCACCAATCAATGGGCTCGTTCCACCTTTGTCGAATGTCCTTGTTGCAAGTCGAGCGTCCCGAGCCTAAGCAAGGGCCCATTCCCACTACCGCTCAAGAAGGACCATAGGTAGCTCACACAATAGGGTGTCTCTCTACCAAAGCTGGCTGCCTGTGTTCACATCTTGCCAGCTGCCGCTTTCAAAATCCTATTGCTAGGCAGATGTGCCCCTAGGGCATAGTGGGCCATGGGTGGATGAGTGAAAAAAGAAGAAGAGAAGGACTAGTTAAGGCTTTTCCATCAAGATTCAAGCGCGTTAAATCTCTCAAGGACATGTTCAAAACTCTTGAAAATTTAACCTTCTTCAAAAATATGGGAAATAAGGGTTTAAGGGCAAATGCACATTGCCCAGTGCCCAAGTTATAAAAGGGATAGGCAATGTGTCACTACACACCGTGTGGACACAACAATAATTAAAAGAACTCATTTGTATGCGTGCGCGTGTACATGTGCATGGATGTGCATGTGTGTGTATGTGCATGTGTGCATGCGCATGCATGCATGCGCATATGTGCATGTGTGTGTACACGTGTGCGTGTGCATGCGTGTGCACATGCCTGTGCATGTGTGTATGTATTTGTGCATGTGTGTGTGTGTGTGTATTTGTGCATGTGTGCATGTGTGCATGCGTGCATGCGTGGGTGTGTGTGTGCATGCGTGTAGGGGTGTGTGTGTGTGTGTGAGAGAGAGAGAGAGAGAGAGAGAGAGAGAGACCACACTTACAAAGGCACGCTTAAAAAGGATGCATGGTTAATTGTGAACGACCTTTCTTGCCATTGTTAATTGTGAACACCTTTCTTAGAACTTTACTACTAAGTTCAAAGTCACACTGTTCCCCGATCCCACTACTCCCACACACTCACGAAGTCCATCACTCGTAATTTTAGAGAGCCTTTCCCACTTTTGGAGGAGAATGGAGTCTCTATGATCAATCTTATGTATACAAATATCTTCTTTGTAAAAGGATATGATAGAGGAAAGGGAGCATAACAACATAAATCTTTAAAAGTCCTAAAAGCGCATTTGCAAAATAATTATACTTCTTGTGGAAGCATTTCGATTTCTCTTCGTCGGCTGTTCACAAGTCAAAACCTGAATGCAAACCCATTCTCCAACTTGCCAAACGACATTGAAGTGTCTTCAAAAACTAATTTTGAATAAGTATGTTCCTATAATTACTGTAAGGTAACGTTTAGAAATATCTCAGTCGTCGTGCGCTTTCAAAAATAGATAGTCACCAAAAAAAAACTCATGGAGCATCTCTTATATTCCTTAAAGCACTTAATCCCGTAAGTGAGAGAAGGGAGGTTCGAAGGACATCTGGTGGAGGGATTCTAGAGGTTCGGAGGGAGTGGAGAGCTGGGGAGACATCTGCAACGTTGGAGGAAAAGGGGGCTGCAGCACGTAGGTTCTGAGGGGGTTGGCACGGAGCAGGCTCACAGAGAATGAGAGGTGTTTGGGGAATGGAGGGAGAGGCCGCCATGTGGCGGGTGGAGGAGGGGGGGCAGAGGTGCCACGTGGCCACGCATCGCAGAGTTTATGGCATGTAGTTAACTGCAGGATAGACGGGACGGTAGACTGCCGTTGACTATGACTCAGGAGACAACCACGTGGCGTGCGTCCAGAACCCGCTATACTATAGCAGAGACTGCCAACGGGTAATGCTAGCATGGGTCTCGAGATGACGTGGCACAATTCTAGGATGGCGGCTGGCATTGGGTGTGTACAGGCATTCGGACATGATGTCTGATAAGGGAGAACATGGCAGCCACCTATTTGCTTGCAGCGCCGCGCACTCAGGGGCCAGAATAGCTAAGCTGGCACGAGTTGCAGGCAGACAGACAGCTGGCGTGGCTGACGGCACAAGTCTCAGAGATGACGTGGCCCCTCCAGCCAATCAATAGGTGCTACGCACGGCAGACATCCCACGTGGAAGCATAGCAAACGGCAGCTTATATCACGTAGGTGACGTAGTGTCCAGTCAGCAAAACGGCAGCGACGATGACATGCGGGTCAGGGTTGCGAGTGGCGCATGAGGGACTAGTAGAGAGAGAGAGAGAGAGACAGAGAGAGAGAGAGAGAGAAGTTGAGAGGGAGAGAGAGAGTTGGAGAGAGAGAGAGAGAGAGAGTGGGGGGAGAGAGAGAGGTAGAGAGTTGGAGAGAGAGAGAGAGAGAGAGAGAAGTAGAGAGAGAGAGATAGAGGTGGAGAGTTGGAGAGCGAGAGAGAGCAATAATGAGAGAGAGTGTGAGTGTGTGTGTGTGTCTGTGTGTGAGAGGGAGAGAGAGAGAACTTGAGAGGTAGAGAGAGAGCGAGGTAGAGAGTTGGAGAGAGAGAGAGAGAGAGAGAGAGAGAGAGAGAGAGAGAGAGAAGTTGAGAGGTAGAGAGTTGGAGAGAGAGAGAGAGAGAGAGAGAGAGAGAGAGAGAGAGAGAGAGAGAGAGAGAAGTTGAGAGGTAGAGTGAGAGAGAGAGAGAGAGAGAGAGAGAGAGAGAGGTAGAGAGTTGGAGAGAGAGAGAGCGAGAGAGAGAGAGAGAGAGAGAGAGAGAGAGAGAGAGAGGTGTTTGTATGCAATGCTAAGGGTTAATCAAGATCCAACTTGAAATTTTCATTAAAAGATCGAGATTTATAAATAAAGCTTGAATTTTATTTTATGATATTAAAAATATTCTAAGATCCCACTTTGAGACCTGGTGGAGCAGGTCTCTAACCCGTCGTAGACAGGTCAAGCAACTCATTAATGCAAACACAATACTATGTCACAGTTCAGAAGCTAGATTTTCAAACAAGTTAAATAGAGGAGTAATAATTTCGGAGTTTATGCAAGCTCAATTTTTGCAGCTTTCTTTGTGTCTGTTCGTTTGTAACCAGGTTCTCCTTTAGAACAACGGCTAAATGCATTAAAAATATAATAGAATGTTTTTAGACGACAATCCCGCCGATCGATATGATATTTTGATGACTCCAAAGATTCTCCCAACTAATGTCAAAGGCCCGCACTAGACTTTGGATACTGTCAGTGATAGATTCGATGAAAAGAAGAGACTCCTATGGTATGCGGAGGTAGAGAATGAGCATGCATGGCACTTGCATGCAATTTGTAGACCACCATTGTGCTCAAGCTCTCTTTTGTCAAGGCCCTTTGGCTATCACCCATTCTATGAGGACTTTACATGAAGTGTTTAGTGAGATTCAGCCTCTTACTTCTTATATACACAGTTTTGGGAAGGATGATGCTAAAGATGTAGGAAGCAGTCCAAAATAAGAATCTTTGTGAAGTTGATCATGAAGACACTAAATCAACCTAGGAAAAACATTCACAGAAGATAGAGAGCTCTTATAACTAACTAAAAGTATTATTGCATGTAGGAAAAGTTGTTAATACAATCATCATGGATCCTCCTCATCCCTACTGGGCTTGTTGGAGGATCAAGCTTGTGAATACAACTTTGCCATCACACGAGAAGACACACTCTACCTACTATCACCTCGACACCGAGCCATTATCAAGAGAGAAGTTAGTCGCAGCCGAGCATCACGTCCCATCATTCATGGAGAAATATCAAGAGCAGTAGAAGGTAAGATCAAGATAATAGATTGCCATAAGGTGGCCGCCACCCTACCTAAACTCCATGCATGTAGCCATGCAAGTGGACACGTGTACACTGACTCCACCAACCTAACTAACCTCAATTTGCTTACTCTAACACCCCCCCTCAAATTGAGGATTGGTGACCCAGATCCTTCAGTGGTGGATGTTAACAAATATGCAGAAGATCCAAAAGCAAAAGATCTTGCACCGAGATAACAGTCTAACAAAACTCAGGACAAGAGCTAAAAAGATCATCACAAAAACAAAATGAAGATCATTACAAAGCATCCTACTCTGATAAATCCACCAATGACCAAAAGCGAGTAGTCAACACTTCTTAAAACAAAGCTAGACACATAACTTAATCCAAAACATAACCTACGACAGAAATGACCTCAACCCTACTGGGTATTTTTGATCTTATTACAAACTATTCTTCATCAAAACACAAACTTGTCATCTTCTTCATCAATGATCTCGGCGAATCCTCATCAACTAGTCCTACAAATTCAACTACATGTGCCGACTCTTTGATCTTGGACGCTTCATGATTCTTCTTCTCGGTATCATCTCTTTTCTTGTAGCAATACGCCTCTCGATGGCCGAGTCTGCCACAGTATCCACACCTTATCTCAGGTCTATCTTCATGCTTTGGCTTGCTACTATTGCCAGTGGACCCCATGCTATATGCTTGCTCCTTCGTGAGATCTTGATCCATCCTTTTACGTCATTGGCCATCAAGGAGGGGGGCAATCATCTCTGCTAAGCTCATATCTGCATTTGCCCCAAGTATTTTCACAATTTCATCAAATGTTGGAGGTAGACTTGTTAATAGCACAGCCTTCGAGTCATCATCTTCCACCTTCACTCCCAAATCTGTCAGCCGACGAAGTACTTCTCTCATATGATTGAGGTGTTCTCCAAGCATTGATCCTTCTTTCATGTGGAGCCCAAAAATCTCTTGCTTGAGGAGTACCTTCAAATTCTTCAACCGTGCACCGAACAGAGTTTCTATGGCAACCCAATTCTCCCGCGAACTCTTTGCAAAATCAAGATGATGATTATACTTGGCACCTAGAGCATGACCAAGAATCCTGAGGGCCTTCTCATCCTTACCTTCCCATGCACTTACCTTGTCAGGAAGCCAGTTGGTTTCTTTTCGGTGCCAGTGAACGATGCTCCATAGACTTTACTCCATGAAATAAAGCCTTAACCCGATCTGCCATGCACAGAAGTTCATTCCGTCGAATATCACCAGCTTCATAGAGTCCGCCTTGCTTTCCATTTCGTGGATTTTTGCTCTGATACCAAATGATGACACTAAATCAACCTAGGAAAAACATTCACAAAAGATAGAGAGCTCTTATAACTAACTAAAAGTATTATTGCATGTAGGAAAAGTTGTTAATACAATCATCATGGATCCTCCTCATCCCTACTAGGCTTGTTAGAGGATCAAGCTTGTGAATACAACTCTGCCATCACACGAGAAGACACACTCTACCTACTATCACCTCGAGACCGAGCCATTATCAAGAGAGAAGCTAGTCGCAGCCAAAAAGCATCACGTCCCATCAATCATGGATAAATATTAGGAGCAGTAGAAGGTAAGATCAAGATAATAGATCACCATAAGGTGGCCGCCACCCTACCTAAACTCCATGCATGCAGCCATGCAATTGGACACGTGTACACTAACTCCACCAACCTAACTAACCTCAGTTTTCTTACTCGAATAGATCATTCTCATTCAAGAGATGGATGTGAAATATGACTTTAAGGAAAATGTAAAGAAGAAGATCTAAGTGTAAGACTTGGCCTTCTCTCCTCCGAGCTGAAGGCACAAAAATCTATTCCGTCTCATTCAATAGACATATGTGAAACATCACTCAAATGTAGGGAAGCAGATCAAAGTGCAAGCCTTGGTATAATCTTCCTTGAAGACCGACATGAAGAAATCTATTCCATGCCAAGGAAAAAGAGTGGATTCAAGAGCTAATGTACAAGGAACAAGCTACATTTGAAGATAAGGTGACAGAAGAAACACAGAGAGTCTGGAGGAGATCTCACGTGCAGTGCGTGAGTGGTAGAACTCTAATACACTAGAGATTAGGTAGGTCACGTAGACTAACTCTAAAAATAATCAAGACTTATTATCACTAACCTCTTTCTCAACTTGAGTAGCGTGACTTTTGCGAAAGGGAATCCACCATCTAAACAATTCTTGACGGTTCCATAAACTCCTTGCAAGGCCAAGTATCTGTGTGGGCTTTTAATGACCTATAATCTAGCTCATCAAGAAAGAAAGAGGCTCTAATAAGGAGTCATAATGCAACACCAACCTTGTAAAGCTCTGAACAATGATCAATCTTAGCAATACAAGCTCATGGCCGCCCTGATGAATGTTGAACCATAGGCTAGGAACTCTGATGACCTAAGCATCTCGAGAAGATCTCAGACACACTGATGCTCAGGCAAGATGAAGCAAGACCAAGGAGCTCAAGAATTGGTAAAAGAGTAGCACCAACTGGAGCTCTCGAACCGGTAATTGGAGGGCAAGAGATATAGCTGGCCCAGCGGCAATAGGAAAGTCAACGAATATACACAAAACTGCAACTATCATAATAGATGAAAACAGTACGCGAGTAATGACCGAAACGACTACATACAAACTAACCACATCAAAAGACAAGCGCATGAAAACATGACAAAACTCAAGCACCTAAAGAATAATGACATAAACATAGGTGCAGAACTGGAAGATACACCAATAAAGACTAAAGGAAGATCGACTCAGACAATAAACCGATGAACATAACCACATCACCTGAAAAGGATACTAGAAAGCTAGACCATATTTAAGGTGTGAAGCAAAGAAACTCAGCAGAGACACCCATGTTATTGGAGAGAGTCGAGCAACCAATGAATCGACGAAGTCGTGCATGGAATACCGGAACTTAATGCAAAAAAACCTTTCACTACCAAACCTTCAGTAGTGCCATCATAGCACCAGACCATCACCTTGAAGATTCATTAAGAGTTCTTTGAGCAAAAGTTTTTCTACCTTAATACAAATAAATGTTTGAAACATTCACAAGGATTTGAAACTTTTATGCTACAAAAAATACAGTTTCGCCAGGATTTACATCTTTTACTTCAAAATCATGAAAAAATAAAATAAAAGTGTACTATGTGTTGGATATGCTCAATGCTCCACCCTCCTGGTAACCACCAGTGGTCCAAGGTGCTCAAGTTGTAAGGCCCCCATATGAGGAGAAGCCATGTGTGAGCCGGGGACACTGGATATCCTGACTTGCATGTCAAATGAGGTCTATCAATGAGACTGTTGATGGTAGAAAGGTGAGTGTGTGGGAGCCCCTTATTCTTGCTAGGGCCTGGGTGTTGAGATATCGAGCTCCACTCATGATATGCCAGGGTGACCGTTGTGCATTTATGTCACCGACTTGTTAATTGCAGATGCGGTTGGTACACCGCCCATGAATAATAGCTGGATGACAGCTATCCTTATGTGCTCTAGTTCGTGGCTCAATTAGTATGCCACCTTAGCTAAGTTTGGTTTGAGACCCACATATAGGGTTCTTCTATTCCTTTGTACTTGAATTCTTTTGGCTTTCACAACTAAGAAGAGGAAAAACGTTTTCAGCCTCCACCTTTGTGTGTATTCCCCCATTGTGTATGTGAGAAAGCCACAGGTGAGACTCCTTTCTTTTCTCCCACTATCTTCACATGGTATCAGAGCTTGGTTCATGGTAAGGACCTCAAGAAAGCAAACCAAGTTTGTGGTGTCCTGGTAAGAGGACCAGTGTTGCTTTCCTTTTTCGAGTTTGGGAGCAAATCTCTGTAGGTAGCACAACTGGAAAGTGTAACAGTGCATTGTCTTAGATTAAGACGCCCTTCACAGTGTGGCGAGAGGGTAGTATATGCTATAGGAGAGGGCAAAGCCCATGGTGACTTTATTTTTCTAATTCGAGGCCATTTCGGGGCCTGTTTTGGAGGCGGAAGTTCTCCACAAGCACTGAGAGAAGACCCTGTTTTTGCTGTGCGACCACTGCTCTGTAGGTCAGTGAAAAGTTGCCGCAGAAATTGCATCGTATGCCTGTGCACAGAGATATTGGGAGTTACAGAATCATCCTTCTTGCTTGTTGATGCAAAATCGTCACTAGGACGTGACTGTGTGGTCAAATACCACTTTCATAAGTTTTACAAATTTGCCCTTTTGAGGCAGAAGCTTTGTTTTTTAAAATGACAAAATATTTTGCAGTGTTCTGTAATGGCGTCTGATTCTCTTTCACAGATTGTCACTGAAAAGCTTGACAAGAACAACTTCCAAGCATGGAAGTTTAGAATGATGAATTTCCTTATCGAAAAAGGCTATTGGGAGTTCATTACAGGAAATGAAGAAGAACTAGTTCTTCCTAATGTTCCCAATCAACAGGAAATGCAGGCATTTCAAGGATGGCATGAAAGAGCCAGAAAAGTTATGTACTGGCTGTCTATCAGTATTTCAAATTATATGATTGTGCATATTCAGGATGCAAGTATGCCAAAGAAGGCATGGGATACTTCGGCAAAAATGTACAACACAAATACGCAAGCCAGGAAAATGCAGCTCAAGCAGGAGTTGCACAATGTGCAGAGAGAAAATATGAGCATCAATGACTACCACATGAAGGTGAATAAAATTGCAGATGCACTTGCTTCCATTGGGTCGCTAGTGGAAGATGATGATTTAGTTTTCGTGACCTTGAATGGTCTAGGAAAGGATTATGCACAGTTTCGGACATCCATTGCCGTCCGTGAAAAATTTCCTGATTTTCAGGAGTTGTTTGCTCTTCTAATTTCTGAAGAGCAAAGAAATGGTGGTGCATCTTCTTCAAGATGAACTTCAAAAGAAACTGTCTTCTACTCAGATGTTGGAAGAGGTAGAGGTAGAGGTAGAGGTAGAGGTAGAGGTAGAGCAGGCCAATCTGGAGGCATGGTAGAAATCAGTTTATACAGCAAACTCAAGAAAACGAGTCCTATGGAGGAGGACGTGGTAACTCTAGAGGCAGGGGGAGCCAAAGAGGTCATGGTGGATGGCAGAGAGGCCAAAATGCAAACAGCAATGTTGAATGCTACTACTGTGGTAAAATGGGTCATATGGCTAAAGACTGCTATAAAAAGCAGAATGACATCATGAATGGAAAATTGCAGTAAGGGAATCATGCATCTTCTAGTAGACAGGGTGATGACAGAAATGAGCATCTGTTTATGGTGCAGCACATGACCAATTGTGTGACAAGTGCAGAAGAAAGCAATGATGTGTGGTATGTTGACTCAGGTGCGTCAAACCACATGACAGATCATGCAGAATGGATGCAGGATGTAAGGAAAATGGACAGACCAGGATTTGTGGAGACTGGTGATGATACTACACATCCTATTGTGCAGATTGGTAAAATTCCTTTGTCTATGCAGGATGGGAAAAAGAAATACCTGTCTGATGTATTTCATGTCCCGAATATCACCAAGAACCTAGTTTCTATTGGTCAAATGGTTGAGCGGGGCTTGCAGGTCACATTTAATCCTCATGGATGCTTTGTTGAGGATATGAAAAATAACGGTCGCTTGATAGCAAAAGGAAAGAAGAAGGGCAGGATGTTTACATTGGATGCGGACATGCCTGAATTGAGTGCAGCAATGTTTGCACATGGGACTGGTGTAGTTGCAGATATTGATATCTGGCATAAACACATTAGTCATGTTAATGTACAACGACTTAAATCAATGTAGGCTCAAAATATTGTTGCAGGATTGCCTAAATTCAAGGTTGCAGAAATGCATAAGCTATGTGAAGACTGTCAATTTGGAAAACAGGCAAGGAAACCATTTCCTAGACATGTTTAAGAGAGTAAGAAGCCATTGGAATTAATCCACTCTGATGTGTGGAATACTAAAGCTGCATCTATTGGAGGCTGTCATTATTTTGTCACCTTTATTGATGACTACAGTAGAAAAGTTTGGGTGTATTTTATGAAAAAGAAAAGTGAAGTGTTTGGGCATTTCAAAGCTTTTAAAGCTATGCTTGGAAAAGAAATAGGCCTGCGAATAAAATGCCTAAGGTCAGATGGAGGTGGAGAGTACCTCTCAAATGAGTTTGCAAGGTTCCTGCAGGAGCATGGCATAAAGCAACAATATTCATACAGTCATACCCCACAGCAAAATGGACTTGCAGAAAGGAAAAACAAGCATATTGGAGAGGTATCTCAGGCCATGCTAAATGAAAAAGACCTACCAGATTATTATTGGGCTGAAGCAGTTGCTACAACAGTTTACATAATGAATAGGACTCCCACTGCAACAATACATGGCATGATGCTAGAGGAGATGTATACTGGCACAAAATGTTTTTTTTAATGAGATGAGCAACTAGTATAAACCAGTAAATGTGATTAATGATGTAGATGCACAAAATCGTAATGATGCATAGAATTCACAGCAGTAATCACAAAATATTAGTGGTCCTAGAGTGTCCTCTAGCAGTGGTTCACATACTTCACCGTGGACAGGTAGATTGAGATCAGGAGAATCTTCTCAAAGCAATGCATATAGTGGTATGCAGGTATCACGAAAAGGAAACGAGAAGGTAGATCGGCCCATGTTTGATGTGAATGTAGGTCACTCTTATGTGGATGGTGAATCCAGTGGCTCAGAATAGAGCATTGATGATGAGTTGGGTATTCCTTCTGTTGTTACACCTGGAGTAAGGAAGACCAGGGATGTTTTGAGAGCACCTGGAAGTGAGCCTATTTTGCACAAGTCTACCAGAGCTAGGTGGATAGGCTGAAATATGATGGATTTATAGCCATTCACTATGCCTATATGGTCAAAGTGATACAGGAACTAGAACCCACTTCGTTTGAGCAAGCCATGGGAAAAGAAGAATGGGAGAAAGCCATCGATGAAGAAATGGATGCCTTGGAAGCAAATGCTACATGGGAATTGGTGCCTTTGCCTGAAGACAAGAATGCAATTGGCTGTAAGTGGGTTTATAAGGTGAAGCACAATGCAGATGGTTCTGTGAACAGATACAAGGCCAGATTAGTTGTCAAGGGGTATGCACAGACATATGGCATTGATTATGAAGAAACATTCAGTCTCGTTGCAAGGATGGCAACTGTAAGAGCAGTCATTGCTATTGCTGCATCAAAGGGATGGTCTTTACATCAGATGGATGTAAAGAATGCCTTCTTGCATGGTGATTTGCAAGAAGAGGTCTTTATGGAGCAGCCACTAGGTTATGTTCATGCTGTTCATCCTGAGTTTGTTTGCAGGTTGAAGAAAGCCTTTTATGGCTTGAAGCAAGCACTTAGAGCATGGTCTGACAAGATAGGACAGTATCTTGTCCTTATTGGCTTTCAAATTTCCAAGGCAGATTTCTCACTTTATGTGAGAAAAACAGAGAAAGGTATTATGCTGCTTGTCATTTATGTTGATGATTTGATCATCACAGGTGATAGTGATGAAGATATCCTTCATGTGAAAATGCTATTGAAGCAAAAGTTTGAGATGAAGGATTTGGGAGAGTTGCATTATTTCTTGGGCATTGAGGTGATTAGATCACCAAGTGGGATACGGCTCTTGCAGAGACAGTATGGATTGGACATACTGTCCAAATATGGGATGACAGGCTGTAAGCCTATTTCAGTTCCTTTGGAGCAGAATGTGAAGCTGAGTGCAGATGCAGGTGAGCTTCTGGAAGACCCTACTATGTACAGATGCATAGTAGGAAGTTTGATTTATATGAATATTAGCTATGCTATTGGATTGGTAAGTCAGTTTATGCAGGCTCCAAGGAAACCGCATTTGGATGCAGCTAGACACATACTCAGGTGTGTGAAGTCCACATTGCAGTATGGACTATTTTATGAGGCTGGGGTTCAGATACAGTTGCATGGATATAATGATGCTAATTGGGCTGGTAGTATTTCTAATATACAATCTACCAGTGGATATGTGTTCTCTTTTGGGAGTGCTGCACTCACTTGGAGCAGCAAGAAACAGCCTACAGTTGCCTTGTCGAGCACAGAGGCTGAGTACAGGGGTGCAGCAATGGCTTCATGTGAGGTAGCTTGGTTGCATAAGCTACTTTATGATATGCATCAATCTATAGAGGGGCCAGTTCTCATTTATTGTGACAACATGAGTAGTATACACTTGGCAAATAACCCAGTCTATTATGCTAGAACAAAGCACATTGAGGTGCATTATCACTATGTATGGAAGAAGGTTTTACTAGGTCTTATTGATCTAGTTTATGTCAGCACAGAGGATTAGGTAGTTGACATATACACGAAGGCATTGGGCACAGAGAAGGTGCGCAAGTTTAGAGACATGCTTGGTGTGTAGGAATTGGGTTTGAGCTCAAGGGGGAGTGTTGAGATATCAAGCTCCACTCGTGATATGCCAGGGTGACCGTTGTGCATTTATGTCACTGACTTGTTAGCTGCAAATGTGGTTGGTACATCGCCCATGAATAATAGTTGGATGATAGCTATCTTTATGTATTCTAGTTCGTGGCTCAGTTAGTATGCCATCTTAGTTAGCTGAGTTTGGTTTGAGACCCACATATAGGGTTCTTCTATTCCTTTGTACTTGAGTTCTTTATGCTTTCACAACTAAGAAGAGGAAAATTGTTTTCAGCCTCCACCTTTGTGTGTATTCCCCCATTGTGTATGTGAGAAAGCCGCAATGAGACTCCTTCCTTCTCTGCTGTGGGGTATGACTGCATGAATATTGTTGCTTTATACCATGCTCCTGCAAGAACCTTGCAAACTCATTTGAGAGGTACTCTCCCCCTCCATCTGACCTTAGGCATTTTATTTGTAGGCTTGTTTCTTTTTCAACCATAGCTTTGAAAGCTTTGAAGTGCCCAAACACTTCACTTTTCTTTTTCATGAAATACACCCACAATTTTCTGCTGAAGTCATCAATAAATGTGACAAAATAGTGACAGCCTCCAATAGATGCAGCTTTTGTAGTCCACACATCAGAGTGGATTAATTCCAATGGCTTTTTACTCTCTTGAACATGCCTAGGAAAAGGTTTCCTTGCCTGTTTCCCAAATTGACAGGCTTCACAAACCTTGTGCATTTCTGCAACCTTGAATTTAGGCAATCCTGCAACAATATTTTGGGCTTGCATTGATTTAAGTCGCTGTATATTAACATGACCAATGCGTTTGTGCCAGATATCAATATTTGCAACTACACCGGTCCCATGTGCAAACATTGCTGCACTCAATTCATGCATGTCTGCATCCAATGTAAACATCCTGCCCTTCTTCTTTCCTTTTGCTATTAAGCGACCGTTATTTTTCATATCCTCAACAAAGCATCCATGAGGATTAAATCTAACCTGCAAGCCCTGCTCAAACATTTGACCAACAGAAATGAGGTTCTTGGTGATGTTCGGGACATGAAATACATCAGATAAGTATTTCTTTTTCCCATCCTGCA
The DNA here is from genome assembly GCF_047967505.1 of Dipteris shenzhenensis. Taxonomy (NCBI): domain Eukaryota; kingdom Viridiplantae; phylum Streptophyta; class Polypodiopsida; order Gleicheniales; family Dipteridaceae; genus Dipteris; species Dipteris shenzhenensis. Next base: position 3,929,384 of record NC_141616.1, read on the forward strand.
TAGACAAAGGAATTTTGCCAATCTGCACAATAGGATGTGCAGTATCATCACCAGTCTCCACAAATCCTGGTTTTTCCATTTTTCTTGCATCCTGCATCCATTCAGCCTTACCTGTCATGTGGTTTGATGCACCTGAGTCAACATACCACACATCATTGCTTTCTTCTGCACTTGTTACAGAATTTGTCATATGCTGCACCATAAACAAATGCTCATTTCTGTCATCACCCTGTCTACTAGAGGATGCATAATTGCCTTGCTGCAATTTTCCATTCATAATGTCATTCTGCTTTTTATAGCAGTCCTTAGCCATATGACCCATTTTGCCACAATAGTAGCATTCAATATTGCTGTTTGCATTTTGGCCTCTCTGCCATCCACCACGGCCTCTTTGGCTCCCCCTGCCTCTAGAGTTACCACGTCCTCCTGCATAGGACTGGTTTTCTTGCGTTTGCTGCATATTCTGATTTCTACCATGGCCTGCAGATCGGCCTCCTCTACCTCTGCCTGTACCTCTACCAGCATTTGAGTAGAAGACAGTTTCTTTTAAAGTTCCTGCTGAAGAAGATGCACCCCCATTTCTTTGCTCTTCAGAAATTAGAAGAGCAATCAACTCCTCAAAATCAGGAAATTTTTCACGGACGGCAATGGATGTCCGGAACTGTGCATAATCCTTTCCTAGACCATTCAAGGTCACAGAGACCAAATCGTCATCATCCACTGGCGACCCAATGGAAGCAAGTGCATCTGCAATTTTCTTCACTTTCATGTGGTAGTCATTTATGCTCAAATTTTCTCTCTGCACATTGTGCAACTCCTGTTTGAGTTGCATTTTCTTGGCTTGCGTATTTGTGCTGTACATTTTTGCCAAAGTATCCCATGCCTCCTTTGGCGTATTTGCATCCTGAATATGCACAATCATGGAGTCCGAAATACTGATAGACAGCCAGTACATAACTTTCCTGGCTCTCTCATGCCATCCTTTAAATGCATGCATTTCCTGTTGACTGGGAACATTAGGAAGAACAGGTTCTTCTTCATTTCCTGTAATGAATTCCCAATAGCCTTTTCCCATCAAGAAACTCATCATTCTAAACTTCCATGCCTGGAAGTTGTTCTTGTCAAGCTTTTCAGTGACAATCTGTGAAAGAGAATTAGATGCCATTACAGAACACTGCAAAATATTCTGTCATTGCAAAGAACATAGCTTTTGCCTCACACGGGCAGATCTGCAAAATTGACGAAAGTGGTATTTCACCACACAATCACTTCCTAGTGACGATTTTGCATCAGCAGGCAACAGGCATGAATTCGCAACCCCCAATATCTCTGCACACAGGCATACGATGCAATTTCTGCAGCAACTTTCCATCGACTAGTCGCGCAGTGTTCGCATAGCAAAAATAGGGCCTTTTTCTGAGTGCCTGCGAAGAACTTCCGCCTTCAAAATGGGCCCCGAAACGGCCTCAATTCAGAAAAGGAAAGTCACTGAGGGCTTCGCCCATACCCGTAGCATATACTATGCTCTCGCCACACCGCGAAGGGTGTCTCAATCTGAGACAGTGCACTCTTGCACTTCTGGCTGTGCTACCTGCAGAGATTTGCTCCCAAACTCGAAATAGGAAAGCAACACTGGTCCTCTTATCAGGACACCACGAACTTGGCTTGCTTTCTTGAGCTGCTTACCATGAACAAGGCTTTGATACCATGTGAAGATAGTGGGAGAGAGGGAAGGAGTCTCACTTGCGACTTTCTCACATACACAATAGGGGGAATACACACACAGGTGGAGGCTGAAAACAGTTTTCCTCTTCTTAGTTGTGTAAGCCAAAAGAACTCAAATACAAAGAAATAGAAGAACCCTATATGTGGGTCTCAAACCAAACTCAACTAACTAAGGTGGCATACTAACTGAGCCACAAACTAGAGTAGATAAGGATAGCTGTCATCCAGCTATTATTCATGGGCGGTATACCAACCGCATCTCCAGCTAACAAGTCGGTGACATAAATCCACAACAGTCACCCTGGCATATCGCGAGTGGAGCTCGATATCTCAACATGCCTCTCATCACATGACTTGTAAGAAGGGTCTAAATTGTTCCATGCAGCCTCTATAGGAACCCATCACTGTGACGGTTGGTAATAACGCAAAATGCCTTGTTGAGGGTACATGTACGGTTTCATTTGTTTCTGTAAATGGAGATCTTAAGAAACTATCTAATGTGCTACATGTTCCACAAATCAAGAGAAATTTGCTATCAGTTGCTTCCATAACTAGACCTTGACCATGAGGTGAGGTTCAACAAGACAGGAGCAAAAATTTTGGATAGTGCAGGCAATCTTGTTGGCACAAGAGTAAGGAGGACAACCTGTATGAGCTAAGTGCTCTTAAAACCACCGCTGGAGTGGGCACAAGCAGACTTTGGCATGAAAGATTCAGCCACATCAGATTTGCAGTGCTGAAGGATATGCAGAAGCAAGGTATGGTTGCTCACTTACCTGTAGTGACAAAAATCAAAGAACCATGTGAAGCTTGCATGATGGGCAAGCAACAGAGAAAGGCATTCCCACAAGAAAGCAAGAATAGAGAAAACGCTCCTCTAGAGTTGGTGCATGTTGACTTGTGCGGTAAGATGCCTACATAGGCCTTGGGGGGATCTTCCTATTTTTTATTGATTGTTGATGACTATAGTAGGACGATGTGGGTGTACTTTCTTCATGAAAAGGCTCAAGCTTTTGGTAAATTTCAAGAATGGCTACAGCTTGTTGAAAATGAAATAGGGAGAAAAGTGAAGAAAATCAGATCGGGTGGTGGTGGTGAGTCTATTTCTACACAGTTTGGAGATTTTTACAAGAGCAAAGGGATCAAGTGACAAACGACAACACCACATATGCCTAAGCAAAATTTGGTTGTTGAACATCGAATGCGGACCACGGTGGAGATGGGGAGATGTATGTTGAAAGGTGCTGGACTACCAAACCACTTTTGGGCTGAGGCTGTCAATACTATGGTTTACATCCTTAATCATAGCTATACAAAGGCACTGAAAGGTAAAACACCACATGAGGCTTACAGCGGTAAGAAGCCATCTGTCTCCCACTTCAGAACGTTTGGGTGTGAATGCTATGTGCATGTACCAGACAAAGAGAGAAACAAGCTACAACCAAAAAGCACCAAATGTATCTTCTTAGGCTATTGCGATGAGAAGGAAGCCTATAAGTTGTAGGACCAAGAGGCAGAGAAGATCATAGCGAGCTGCAATGTGGTGTTCAAGGAGCGACCACATGTAGTGGAGGCAAAGAAGAGCTCTTCCACTTTATCATCAAAAGAGGTAATTCACTATGGACCGATCCCAAGAGCTAAAAAGGAGGAGGAAATATCAGATGATGAAGGTATAAGTCACCAACCTGTTGTTACACCACCGAAAAAGCCATTTCCGTGATGGGTAAGGTAGCTCTACGACCATGATAACCAGATGCCTATGTCTATTGAGCAGCATGCAGATGGACCAAGGCGATCTCAGAGAATCGAGGAGCAAAGGAGGGCTTCTGCTCACATAGTCAATATGGCCTTGATGGCTGAGATTATTGCAGAAGTAAAGGAGCCTGTGAGTTTGGAGGAAGCACTTGTAGACCGAGATTGGAAAAATGCTATGCAAGTAGAATATGATAGCATCATGAAGAATGAAACTTGGGAGGTGGTAGATCGACCACCTAACAGAAAGGTTATTGGCACCAAGTGGGTTTGGAAGGTAAAGTACAAGGCCGATGGGACTTTGGAAAAGTACAAAGTCAGATTGGTTACACAAGGATTTTTGCAGGTTGAAGGGTTTGATTTTCAGGAATCTTTTGCTCCGACTATTAGAATGACCACTATTCGCACAGTACTATCGGTGGCTACTCATAAAAAGTGGCCAGTTTATCAAATGGATGTTAAATCAACATTCTTGAATGGTGACCTCAAGGAGGTCTACGTGGCTCAACCACCTGGGTTTGAGGCCCCCCATTCTGAGAACAAGGAAAGGTGGAAAAACTCCTATTATTGTTCTATATGTGGATGTTTGAGATGACAGACTTAGGCTTGATGCACAATTATTTGGGGATTGAAGTCAGGCAAGAGCCTGGCAAGATCTTCATCTCTCAGCAAAAATATGCAAGGGAGATCTTGAAGGCATTTGGTATGTCTAAGTGCAAGGAGATAGCTACACCTATGGAGGTAAATGCGAGGTTGTCTATGGAGGATGCCTCACCACCAGCAAACATTGGTGGGAGGTATAGGAAGTTGGTGGGCAGTCTCATGTAATTGTGCAACACTAGACCGGACATCAGTTTTGCTATTGGCGATTTGAGCAAGTTCTCCAATAAGCCCTGAGAGAATCATTGGAATGCAGGGATGCAAGTGCTCAGGTATGTGAAGGGCACTCTTGATTATGGCATCACCTATGGTATAGGCACTTCCTTGGCTGGTCATTGTGACTCAAATTGGGCTGGAGATGTTGATTCCAGGAAATCAGTTTCTAGATATTATTTCTCTTTAGGTTCAGGTATCTTCTCTTGGATGAGTAAGAAACAACCATGGTCGGCTCCACCGACTAGGTCAATTGGTCGACTTCACCGACTACGTTGATCCGACTACCACTCTCATAGGTATCAAGAGGCGACCTCCCTAGTCCATTGTATCAGATCAGTTCAGATTAGATCAGATCTTCTAGCTAGTAGCTCTTCACCTAGTATCTATCTAGATCGCCACCTAAGCTCCACTGTGGGAGCACATGGGTGGATGGAGTCATCATCTATACTACATCAGTATTGAAGGAAAAGGTTGTTCCTTTCTAGTTTGCTATGTACTCTATATCCTTTGTTCAGTTTCTGTTCCATTGTGCCATGTAATTTAACACTATGTTCTATCGATATTGTGAAACTAAAAAAATAAGTTCGATAAACTTTTGCCAATATTTTATATTAATAAATAAGTATAGCTTCGATAAAAACATCCATGCTTAGAAGGGAGAGATCACCCAAGGAGCTTAAGACATCGCCTCAATAGGAAATGAGTAGGACAAAGCAAGAAGGTGACTACTACCATGAGAAAGCATGTAAGAAGCTCACTCAAAACCTTAAAAGCAGAAGCAAAACATGTTAGGAAATCAACCATTAGAGACAAGGGTCGAAGTGAATGAACGTTTACAGAGAAGTAAGAAGAGAGCCTCGGTAAAACAACTGACCAATTAATTCCTGGCAGAGAATTAAGCACTCATAACTGCAACCAAACCATCATAATCAAATACACCAGAGAGTAGGGTGATAAAGCACATACTATCCATCGATTTGAAATAACAAACCAAGTCAAGAGAAAATTAACCATTAGACCCCTCCAGAACAACATCTAAAGCAAAGGAGAAAATAAACTCCAAGCACTCTAGCTAACAAGGCAGCAAACCAGAATCTTTTACTATTATGCATAGAAGCCCACCAAAGATTCACACAATAGACTTATTAAAATTACTAGAAGATCATCGCTTTCTTGCCTAAATGATAAATTAAAACATGCATAAGATTAATGACCAAAAATCAGAAGCAAACACAAATCAATCATTAGTTAGTCATTCACACAACTCTAGTGTACATTAAATTTTTAAATGCTAAATTCTTTGTCTTAAAAAGCAAGGGTAACCAAAAACCTCGCAGGTAATAATTAAAATCTCCACACAAAATCTACCTATACATAGCTAAAGAAATTGCTCTAAAAACATCCCTTAAAACAATTTATCACATCTTCCGTAGAGAATGAAATAGGAATGCAATTAGACTTGCCATTCCAATATTTAAAATCCAAAAATATTAACCAATAAAATTAACCAATATTTAAAATCCAAAAATATTAACCAATAAAATTTTGTTTGAGAGATAAATTCTTTCTTCGCTCATCAAGAATTTACTTATTATCAAAACTCTGACTAACAACTTAGCCCACCTTTAAAATCCATCAATCAATGAAGAATCAAAGACTAAATCCTTTTAGAAGGCACTAGACTCTATAAATTTTATATACTATAGCAAAAAGAAAAATACCACTAGATAATGATATATTGTATGAATTTCATCACCCATAAGGACATAAAGATAGGCATACATGAACTCGTACGAGGCATAATAATAAAGAGCTAGAATATGTTTCATAGTTTTTACTTCACCAAAATTGAACTAAATATTTGATCCATGTAAATTGTTTGTGGAATAAAAACTTTGTTTTCGATGGATGTAATGTAAAAATCATCCACCTTTTGTATTGTAAGCAAAAAATTAATTGAATTTTGCAACCTTTCATAGGGTGAAGTCTAATCCTTCACACCCCATGACACATGCTCACTCGTGGTCTTTTATTGTTGCATTTTCTACATACAAATTTGAAGTTAGTATAGTATTCTGATATGCCTTTTCAATTTTGATTTTGGCATGTGTGTGTGTGCATGCGTGTGCGCATGCACATGCACGCATGTGTGTGTGTGTGTGTATGTGTGCACGTACGCGTGTGCATGCCAATTAAACAAACGTGGCTCTTCAACCAATTCCTATATATAAAAGTAGAGTGAGACTAACATGTGAAATGTTGGTTGAGATTGATTATCATTTATAACAATGGACTACATGGGAAAAAGCATGATGGTACTACAAATCAAATGTAGCTATTTATTGAAATGAGATGATTGGGCATGGGTGTCATAGTTGATCGCGATTGAATGAAAACTTAACATGCAGATTGTGCTAATTTGTAGGATGCCTCTATGTATATGAATAGGAAATTGGATGGTGGTTTTCTTATTGCAAGACTCTCATTATTTTGACCAACAGTTATGAATGCGAGTATTTGTGTAGCCAAGGAAGTATCATCCTCATGACTTGTCTTTTGAACGTTGCCAATTGATATCATCCCAACTCAATAAGGGTGCTATTAATGCTCCCCATAGAATGTTGTTAACTATGTGAGAAATCATGAGAAACAAAGATGTGTAAAATCCCAACTCAATAAGGGTGCTATTAATGCTCCCCATAGAATGTTTTATTGTTAACTATGTGAGAAATTGTAAGAGAAAGAGATGCTAGACATGCAATCAAGTGGGGGGCACCACTACAAGAAAACAAAGCCTTACTAGGTCTGGATCCACCCAAAGAGCATGAACAAATGTGGAGAGAGGAGAGGAGAAGAGTGGAGATGAGGAGAGAGGGCACAGCTATAGAGCACACCACAAATGACTAAATGTACACTAAATTAGTTGAAAAGAATGAATATATACAAACCCCTTTAGGGTTTCCAACGCTTTCTTTTTCTATGTTAGTGCTATGTACATATGAGAACACATGATGTTGAGATGGTTCCTCAAGACCTTCCCTCAAGATCAATGTCATGAAGTAGGCCTTCCCTCAAGATGATGATTATGAGGAATTGAAGGACTTAGCATTACATTCCATCACACCCCTATAATGGGAATGTCTTTCCTCTACATCAAACCAAGAGCTTGTAAGTGCTTCTCAAAAGCTCTTTCCAAGTGGTTTGGTAAAGATGTTTGCAACATTCTCTTTGTTGCTGTCACAATGTTGCAGTAGTGTGACACTCTTTTTGTGATGAAGTGCTCTCTAACATCAATGTAATTTGTCCTGGAGTTATATACTGGATTCTTGGCTAATGCTTGAGTTGAATGATTCTCACAATATATTGTTGTTGGCTTTGATCTATCGATGTACTAATCTATTTCTGACAATAGTCTCCTAAGCCATATAGCCTCACATGCACTTGTTGTGAGTGCCCTATATTCTGCTTTTGTTGAAGACAAAGAAACCATTGGTTGCTCGTTTGACAACCATGATATAGCACCTTGACCAAGGAAAAATGCATATCATTGTGTGGATCTCCTGGTCTCAGGATCTCCTGCACTGTCACTATCATAGTATCTATGCAACCATGGATGACTTCTTCTATATTGTATTCCAAACTGTCTTGCACCTCTAATGTATCTCAAGACTCTCTTGGCTACATTCCAGTAACACTGTTTTGGATTTGCCATAAACTGTGCATGTGAACTTACTGCATAATAAATATCTAGCCTTGTGATGGTCAGATACATAAGAGATCCGATGAGCTATTGATAATATTTGTCATTGACTATAGGCTTTTTTTATCTTTAGTAAGTTTCAAACTTTACTCCATGGGAGTAGCTGCAATCTTGCAATCTGCCATGTGAAACTTCTTCAGGAGACTATATTTTTATTGGTTCATGAAGGTGCTATCTTAGTCTCTCCAAAACTTAATGGGTTATTAGTGTTCGTTAATTACATTTCAACATAGCGTGAAAATAATGTGATCACATTGCTTACAAAAAAAAATCACCGAGAAACTGCTTAAGACTACCTTCGGTAGTATTCATTTTCCTATGCATTGACTCATGCCCATGCCAGTATTCATTTTCCTGATAATGTTCTTGGGGTTGAACAAGCAGTTGCAGAAGAGGCTGAAATGGGCACTACCCCAACGCTTGATCCATCTTGTGAGGTTGTTAACCAAGATACAGAGAGAGGATTTATGCGGGTGTCACAATCCTATCAAAGAGGTATTCCATGTGCACAGGGGGAAAAACGTAAGTCACATGGTCCAGAGTGGGACTTTGTCATTAATATTTGTGACTACATCGAGTGGAAATGCAAGTATTGTGGAATACAAAAATCTAGAGAAGTTGTGATCTTTTGGAAAAATCCAAAGAAGATCAATTTGGGAAAGTATGGTATGGTCTCATCGTGAATTGTAATTGTGTTTAGGGTTTGGGCTTTGAATATTTGATTCTTTCGTATTGCCATCAAATAGGCCTCTAGGTGGTAATGCCAATTGTATTTCTCTTGAATAGGTTCATTTGCTCAAGAGCACGCCAACTGGCATACCACTCACCAATCATATGCAATAGAAGCCTATGCGATGACTTGCTTAAGAAGCATATGCAAAGTGATATTTCTTGCCTTTGGTAACATTCTTTTTGGTTGAATTTCAAGATAAGTTTTAATTGTGTGTGTGTGAGAGAGAGAGAGAGAGAGAGAGAGAGAGAGAGAGAGAGAGAGAGAGATTCTTTCCTCCTTTAGAGAATCTTCTAATCCTTAAATCAATGCATTGTATTCAGCCATATTGTTTGATATAGCATTTGAAAATTCTCTACCCTTGGCCCATACCTCCTTTCCTTTTGCATCAAACAAAATTATCCCCCCATACCACATTGCCTGGAAGGGCTAAAAGCTCCATCAAAATGGAAATTCAAAAGCAATTGGAGTTTCCAAGTCTCCACATACAAATGAAAAGCAATTTTTTGGAGTTTCAAAGTCTTCACATACCTCTTTATTTGTCCCTATTTCTTCTTCTCCTTCTTTTCCTGTAAGTAGATCTGTAAGAGAGGCCCTAGTGGTGCTTTCAGTAACAAAAGTGAAAGAGAATTCTTAGAGCTCACAAATCCATTTTGCAAACTTTCTTGTAGGATTGGGTTTGCAAACCAAGAATTGTGAAGAAGGTTAAGATGTAAGAAAGAAAAAGGGGTGAGGTAGCAAGGATGACCTAAACTTCTTTACTTAAAAAACAAGTGACAAACCTCCTTTCTCCATTTCAAAAAAAGGGGCTTGCATAATACATAGGTTGCATACATCCATGTTCTCTCTTTTGCAAGAGTGTGGGTGCAGCATCAGTAAGTTTTCGGCTTGCATAATACACAGGTTGTATACATCCTTGTTCTCCCTTTTGCAAGAGTATCACACCCATTGAATGCAATGATACACTTGGATTCACATAAAAGTCATCCTCCCACCTTGGAGGTTGCATAATTGGACCCTGACTCATGCATTCCTTAGGCAAACAAAAGGCTCGAGTAGAGGCTTTACAAGGATCAAATGCCAAATAATAGCCTATAAGTCTTTACAATGGTGGCATGTGAGTGCAAAAAGAAATGATGTGCAAATATGCCCAGTGAACAATCTACCAATGCCTCTAAAAACTCAAAAGTCTACTTACAGATGTGTGGAAGGTCGGGTTTTAGGACATATGATGATGTGAAACCACATGAGCATAGGGAGACTGACTCCATTAGAAACTATTTGGGAATTTTTGGACATGGCTTTGATTGGCTGCTTTGGAGTTCTCTCCTTTAAGGATGAACTAATTTGCTCTGATCTAGATCTAGACCAACCATCAAGCGATGGAAAAGCAGCAAATAATTCCTTTCCTTTTGTTCATTTTAGGTGTTGGGTCACATGCATCAATGTAGAGGTAGAAATGTGTGCAAGAAGTGGATTTGATGAGGCTAAAAAGTTTGTGATTCAAGTGCCAAAATATGCACGTGTTGTAATGAGCACATTGAGCACAAAAAATCAAGCATTTTTCTTTTTTGGAGCACCCTCAAATTCTTCCTAGATCAAGAGATACAGCTTGATCTAGGTGGAGGGACAAAAAAGGAGAAATGATGATGTGGCAGGAGTGCTCACATGCAAAAACAATGCTTGGCAAGGGGTGTTCCTATGAAGCAATGTGTGATGTGGTAGCTGGGTGCACATGCAGTGTCTATGGAGAGAGTAACAGTGCTTGGCAGGGAACTGTGTGCCATGTGGCATTGATGTGGCAGATGAGCTAGCTTGCTGATGTGGCACGGTAATGTGTCAATGTTGAAATGGCTTGCTTATGTGGCTAGTGATTGGTAGGGTGACATGGTGTCATTGTTGGCATGACACTAGGGCCACCTATGCTGATGTAACAGAGGATAGGGTTACTGATGTGGCATCTGTCGGTGGCTAATGATGTGGTAGTAGGGCAGTCCTATTGACATGGCAGGATAACATGACACATGTCAAGAGGATAGCAAGGTTTGTGTGATTGTTACATGTTACAAGGAGAGTAACACTTGTGATGATAAGGATCCTTAGAATCTTCCTAGATTTCATTGGAACCTTGGTAGATTCTACCTAGAGCAATTAAAATCTATTGTTTTTTGTTGTAGCCATGGAGGTCCACTATAGATGCCATTTAATAATCGTGTGGTGTGAGCTGAGGTCATCTGCTATGCATGTAGATGGTGTTTGGTCACTGCAGTGAGGAGCTTGTTGGAGGTGGCTGTTAGTAGGCAATGAGTCGATGCTGCGCTTTGAGGTGTTGGCCTTCACATTTAAAGGTTCTTGTAGATAGCTTGCTGTCAACGTTAGCCAATCATGGGTGCATGTTGCATGTGGCGCTTGGGTCATGAGAGGTGCTGCTTCATTGGTCAAGGGATCCTTGTAGATGCCACCTAGTTGAGTGAGTGCATCATTGTGCAGCTGGTGCTGAGAGGTCGCCGAGAAGGTCGATGAAGTGAGGCTTGTTGTAGGTAGTCAAGGTTTGGCCATCTGAAGCACTAGATGGTGTGGCCCTTGTATGCCACTTGCCTTGATAGAGATGGCTATTAGTTGCTTGTGGCTTCGTGTTGCCTAGGTCGTAGAAGCCTTCTAAGACCCTTTTTTCAGTTTTAGGTCGATGTTTTGTCTTGTAGAGACACATGTATCACTATGAGTGTGCTGACAGAGCTCTTCACTCCCATGTCACTCCTTATAGGAGACTTGCGTAGTGAAGTCTTCACTCGTGTCACTCTAGTGCCTACCAAATCATTGCAATGGGGTTTCCATAGAGAAGGAGGTCAGAAAGAGAGAGGGGGGGAAGAAGGAAAGGGGATGGAGAAGGAGACGAAGCTAAAGGGGAATCGTGGTGGCAAAGACCAAAGGAAAACAAGGAGAGCAAGCAAACCTCAATCTCAACACATGAGTAAGAAGAGAGCTTGTATTTCTCAAGGGTAACAATGAAGACCAAAGTCAACCACTTGGCCTTTTCTACATGTCACCTTTTGAAGGGAGAGCCAACCCTATTCCTTGCACCACTCTCTCTCTCTCTCACTTGTTACAACTACTTGGGCCCATATAGCACCAAGGAATATGATGATTCTCACAACCTTTTCTCTATCTTCAAATGGCTCGTGTTATACATGTATGAGACCCAAATGGCTCTTGTGTTATCCTTGCCAATTTGGGCGATTTTGATGACTATTTGAAATTGAGCCATCTATGGCTCAAACCTATAGGTTTGGATGGCTAGATCCGTTAGCATGCTCAATGGCTATTGAGATGCCCACCTGCCTATTTTGCTGAGCTATCCTCGGATCAGCCATGCTGCAATACGTGAGTGGAGAGGACTGTGTGGATTACTATGTAGCAGTCCAATTACCATGGGGTTATTCGTATGAAATAAAGAAGGTACTTCCAGAAGTGGGTGGCATGCATGTCCTCCAACATTTGAATGTGATGGCCATGCAGATTTTGGACCTGAAGGTACATGCGCAAGTCTTGGAATTGGGAAGGGCCAATGTCAAGGTAGAAGATAATCTAGTCGCTGATATTGTGAAGTTTGTCATCATGATTGGATGACTGTGGGCAGGGAGATCATAGAATAGTAGGAGGATAAGGTAGTTGAAGTGTACTGTCAGGTACCGAGTTGTAGGTATCATTGACTAACTAAAGGTGAAAGCATAGTCCTTGACTCATTTCCTTGGGCAAGCTGTAGTTAGGGAAGTTGTATATGATGTTGGGATCTTTCTTTTGGAGCTCCCTAAAGTGGGCCTAGGACCATCATTGTTCCATGGGCATACAGAGGGAATGGATCTGCCTCTCAAGGGGTGCGCTGCACTAGTAGCACCAAAATTGATCCTTCTTCAAAAAGGGGATGTGCTAGTGGGGGGCTTGGAGACCTACATCCATGTTGGTTAGGGGAATAGGTGCATTTAGAGCTAAGCTATAGCCACCGCGTGTGTGCTTTGGGTTGGCTCACCTCTAATCATTGAAGGACTGAGTGATAAAAGTAGTGAGGGGATGAAGTGCCATTATTTCATATAGATGAAGGGGAGAGCCTTCGAGTCGTGCCTTCCAGTGATGCATGAGAGCAATGTTGGGTAAGTCCTACAAGGACTAGAGGTCGGGACACCATTGTACATCATCTGGAGATGATGAGGGGGGCACTGGAGGAACATCATCATCAACATTTGGCATGGGGTCCTCCTCTGCATGCGAGAGGTCCATCAGCCTATCAACTAGATTTGCCGGCCACAAGAATGTATTGAGGGCTTCGTCTAGTAGGTCGATAGGAGCATTGGATGACATGGATTGGGAAGTCTCATGCTGTGTGGTGCTAGTTGGAGGCATTAGAGGAGTATTCGGGCTAGTTTGCACAGGGAAGGGGAGGCATGACATGGTTGATGAGTGGCTGAGGGGGGTGTGTAGGATTTGTGGGGTATGTGGGATCGAGGTTAGGAATATCCATGGGTGGGGCAGTGGCGTTGAAGCTTGAGATGGCTTCCTGACCATCCTCCTTGGTGACAACTTTGGGATATGCTACATGGAGTCTTGGAGATCTTGTAGCACCCTGTTGAAAAAAATGATGATGCTAAGGGGGTGGCAGGTCATGGAGTGATAGGTAGCTAAATGGCTCTGAGTTTGAATTGGGGAAGCCCAACCATAGGTCTGCATCGAGTCAATGTCAGCTCATATGATTTCAAGAGTACAGACCCAGTTCTTCAAGCTTGGCTACTTGCATCATGTCATCGTCTTGTGGATAATTGGTGGACTTGGTGATTATTCGACACCACACCTGGAAGTTTAAGAGAATGGGGTGGATGGCTAAGGTCTGAAGATCTGAGGGATGGACTAGAGATATAGGCTAGATGGATGAAGATCTAGGGAAAAGTAGGACATTGTTAGAATGGGGCGACAATGTGTTAGCCCTCTCTACTCTGAAGACTAACTCGAAACGCACTACTGCGACAGATTTACATGCGTAATCGTACTTCAGAACTGCGTATGAAAATACATAGAGTAGAACAGTGATCGACAGAATCATTCATGATAAAACAATAAGGTAGATGCAATAGAATCTCTGTATTACATTTCTCCGAGCAATACAACACTGTACTCTCTGATACATAGTACTGATCCTTGCTCCGATCCTCATCAATGAGCCTCAATTGATCCCCCTGAATGATCGCTCTCTTCTCTCTTATCTAACCGGCACACATAACTCCTTCACGGTTGCCGTGCCTATTCAGTTCTCCGCCTGCCCCTAGAACTTCCGTCTTTTCATATCTCATTAATAAACTAGATACAACGTATTAATAATAATCTAAGGACTAATGATCTAAGGACTCCCCCCCTAGCTCCTCTTTACTGTTGCTGCTTTTGCCCCTAACACTTGGCACTCCCGGGGAATCGGATTCCGGATCCGCATCCGAACCCACTGGTTCTCCGCTACGGTTCATCCTCGACGTCGCCACCGTCATCGTCCGCCGCTGCCGCTGCTGCCGCTGCCACCGGAACTGCTGGAACTGCTGGAGCCGCCGGCGCCGGTACTGGTACTGCCGGAGCCGCTTGCGCCGGTCGAAGTAAAGGTAGCTGCTGCGGGTTGAGAGCATGGGCATCCACAAAAAGTTGGAGCTGTCCATAGAACGGTGGTGCCGCCGCCCCCGCCTGCTGAGCTACTGCCACCATCCGATGAATATAGCGGCATGCCGTCCGCAGGTCGACCAATATAGCTGCTCTCTCAACATGACTCGTTCTCCGCAGCTGTTGTAGCTCCTCTGCATGCAGTCGGGTCTTTTCAGATAAAGCGAGTTCGAGATCGGTTACCCGCATAGTGCGATCTGCTTTCTTCGCCACACTATCCAGTCGTTTCATTACCCGCCCCAATTCCTTGGTTTGGGCACCTGTTGAGTGGTCTGGCGTAGTAGCTCGGAGCTGCAGCAAATCGGCCATGAGGCTCTTCACCTCAACTTCATGTTGCTGGTGCTCTTCTTTCCGGGCGAGCTTGAGTGCCAACAGCTGAGATCTTGCATCGTCACACTGCTGTTGCACCACCGCGACGTGTTCTTTCAGCTGCAAAAAGTGCCTTGCGTCCAAGGATTCCCCGTCCGCTGGCGCCGGAAAAGCTGCCACAAAAGCGGCCGCTGCGTTTGCTTGGGGTCGAGGCGTCAGTGCGATCGCGGGTCGTTTTCCTCTGGCCTTCGCTCGTCGGAGGGCTTCTTCCAGTTCGGCGATCCGTTTGACATAGCCTTCGGCAGAATCCACCGGTCCCGCCGCTGTCTGCTTCCCGAGAGTATTGGCCGATGTAGAACTTCCACCCTCCGGTTGTGCCGCAGTTTCCGTCACCGGTACTGGTGGTAAAAAGGCTGTTCCTGCGCCCCCTCCCGCCGGATCATCCTCATCCCTCCGGGCCAACCGTCGGTCGAGAGGCCTGCAAGCCCGCTCCAGCTCTACTCGCAATTGATGTTGATGATCAAGAAAAATACCCTGCATCTCTGCGACGAAGGCTTCCGATAAATCCAACAAAAGGGCTTCGTCCAGCATGCGTGTAGAGCTAGAGGGTTGCCGGTACGCCATCACTTCTGCTTCCAACAACTGCACCCTGGCGGTCGCAGCTGTAGCCTTCTCCGTCAATTGTTCCGTCAGCCGCAGGTGTTCTTGAGTTTGGGCGACAATCGCCGTCCTTGCTTCCTCCATATCCTGCTGTCGCCGTGCATCCACCTGTTGGAGTCGTACCAACTGCTCCTGCAGCTGTTGATTGCGTTCGAGCAGCCTGGCATTTTCCTGGCGCAACCTCGCCTCATTCTCCTCCAGCTGCCCCTTCTGAAAACATTGGAGCAAGCGCTCCGCCAACCGTCGTGCCGTGACCAGATCATAGGTCTCCACCGGCGGAGATAGCTGCAGCTCACCACTCCCCCTTGGGACGACACGGGTTTCCTCCGGACCTGCCTGTCTCCCCGAACTGTCCTCCCGAGTGTGGACTGAGCTTTCCCCTTGCAAGGCCTCCGCTTCCGGGCGGGTTTTCTTCAACATGCCTCCTTCCGGTGCGAGAGCCAACTTTCTTTTCAATAAACTGGCCATGCGGCTCGATGTTGCTGAGACCGCTGGCCTACTCCTCTGGCTACCCTGTGGAACTTCTGCCGGAACCGCTGGCCTACTCCGCTGGCTGCCCTGTGGAACTTCTGCCGGAACCACCACCGCAGGTACTACCGCCGGAACCTCCACCGCAGGTACTACCGGAGTCACCTGGTTCCTTGGCATCAGCGTCAGAACTCCCTCCGTTGTTGATCTCGCTGGTTCCACCTCCTTGGACTCCTTGTCCGACCCCTCGTCTGTGGACTCCTCCACCTCCACATACGATCCTGGGATGACCGGTTCCGCATCTGGTCCGAACAAAAAGAATAAGACCTGCCCCATCCGGGATGTTGCCGTGGGCTTCAAGAGCTTCTTGGCCACCTCCAGAATTCTGTCCGCCAGCAGCTTCGCCCAGGGAACCGGTTTCCCTTGCTCCGCCCTCTGGAAATAGGTAAACTGGGTCTGTCCCAGTAACTCTGCTTTCACCTTCTGCCAGAGTGCCTCTGCAATAAACTTGTAGCATATCTTCTTCGAAGCATCCAGCTTCTTCATATTATACTCCCCCTTGCAACCTGCGCCGAGAGCTGCCTCCATGGCACTGCTGGTAAGCTTCGTGACTTTGCATGGGCCATCCACCGGCAAGTGCAAACGGGCCGCTACCAGCTCCTTGCACAAGGTGAAAGTCTTGCCATACACCACGACCTTGCGCCCGCGTGCAAGCTGCGCCAAGATATCTTGCACCAATGGATGAACTGGTGTCGTAGCCCATGGCAAACCCGCGAACTCCACCAGACGAGCTCGTGTCAGCCAAGACTGCACAGCCTCATCCCCAACAGGTAACGGATTGATCAGATGGAAGACCACCATAGCGGCGAAAAGCTGGGATGCGAGGGAGAAGAGTTCTGGAAAACAAAGAGTTGGAAATAAGCCCCCTTTTGCTTCCAAATTGCCTTTTGGATGCCCTGGTGAACTCCTTGTTTGCATGCAACGATCAAGTGTCCCATCATTCTGATAAAAGCCCCACTTCGAAGATTCAGTAGATTGCATGGCGGCGTCCGCACTCCGCAACACGAGGCTTTGCTCCCACCGTTTCTCGGAATAAAGTGAGTGAGACCACACGTGCGTACTAATAGCCCCCATCATCGGTTTCTCCACCGAAATGGCTACAAATGCATTGTATAGAAACGTTAAATAACGAAATATTTGCTCCATGTTTCAAATTCCATGTAGAAGAATATATTCCTCCCATGATTCTTGATGAAACTCTATAGTTGATAGTATGTACAACTTGCAATTCGTAATGAAGATGTATCCATAATGCAACATGTACAAGAGACCTAGTTGCAGTATTATGCATCTTAATTCATGAGGTGCTTCAAAAGAAGTTCCATTTATATAAAGGGGATTATTCTTTCTCAAATTTCTTCCCAAGACCGTGGCTACACTTCAAGATTGTGGGACACTCTTATAATTGTTTCTTTCCCTCTTGTGCTTCCTAAGCATTCTTTGTTTGGGTGGCTTAAATTTTTTATCCAGTGACCTAGAATTCTACACAAATATGCTAGTGTCAAGTGCACTTTCTTCCAAGTATGCAATTGGGAGTGTTCTTTGCCAACCTAGTGAACATAAGAAAGACTACCCATCCTACTTTGCCAGCAGCCAACAACTCAATGGTGCAGAGATCAACTATACTGCCATAGAAAGAGAAGCCCTAGCAATGGTGTATAGTACTAAGAAATTTTGACACTATTTATTGGTAAATGATTTTGTCTTCTACACCAACCATCAAGCATTGCTTTATCCTGTGAACCCCCCTCCCACCAACAACTAAGTAATAAAAATAGTGACTTTTTGTATCACAGGACACCTATTGCACCTCAATCATCCTAGACCTCCATCTACAGAGATTGATCTCCACCCTCAATTATCGTCCTCCATACTAGCCCTCCATTATGCACCTCAATTTTATCCATTGATATTGATCTAGATCAAGGGTCCACATTAAAAGGTTCCTACTACTTCTTAACCTAGCCTCCCCAAAGTCAGAATCAGCCATTTAAAGCCCACCAAAGTGCATCCACCATCCACTTAACCATCCTAGGTCTTTTATATAATCACCATTCACCAAACTAAAGATACCCATGTTAGTTTACTGAGATACAATAACACCGAGTCAAAATATTTATGCCATGATGTCTTAGTCCTACCAAGTTTCATCTTGTTTAGACCATCAATGCCTAACATATATAGGGAGCCTATGCAATCAATTTTAATTTTAAATCCTATATCATAAATGCTAAACCCTAAACCCTTTATCCACCCTAAAGTACTGATGAAAAATTATAATAAGTAGATTACTGAAAAAAGACTAATATTTTTGTAATTGTTGCTGCTGTTGAAGTAGCTTGCTTGTGAAGGACTCTTACAAAGGAGATGGCTATAGATTTTGTTCTAGGAATGGAGGTGATTTTATGTGACAAAAGAGTAGTTGCATTTGCTACAATCCATGATAGTGATCCAAATTCAATTTGCCACTTTAGAAGACTTGGTGAAGATAAGGTGGCAGTTACTATATCAAGGATTCTTAGTGCACATGTTGAGCTTAAACATAAATGTGAAGATATGGAAATACTTGGAGATGTTATGCCCTAATATACATCCAACAAATCATTTATTACATGGGACAAAGATGAGACTTATCCAACATACATCATCAAGAATACATTTAAGTGTATCCCTTTGGATTTTAGTGTAGGGGATATTTTACAAATGAGGTCATTTGCAAATAAGAATGTAACACAAGGTAAAGTATAGGGATTTGAACAAGTGGAGCAGTGGTCTTTTGCATAGATGCGGATTCTAAAAGTTACTGATAATGGTATGGTTGATAACACAACATCCTTACATGATCTCTACTATGAGGTAGGCAAGAATATGAGATGGAGCATGCAATTTTTAAACATGAGAAAGAGGCACGTGGTTTTCCTTGATAAAGATAAGGTATACTACAATATCAAAGGATCTAAAAATCGTGCCCACATGCCAAGCTCTATCGCTTCAAACATGGATGATTTCAATGCATTCAATAATGGAAGTGAGATCTTATCTAGAGTGAATGAGTTCATTGGTTCCAAGAAACAAAAATATTTAAGAAGCAATGCCTTATCCTAAATGGATGAATTCTCACACACACTGAGAAGGGAAAAGGTTTCAATAGCGATGTCTTGTCAGGTGTGGATGAGTTCATGCATATTGACAAACCTGGTGTCAATCAAACTTGTGAAGTTGTGAAAACCATGCAAGATATCCCAATGATCGATGTTCTCTTGGGAGTGGAAGAGTTTCAAGGTTCTCAATACTCTAGTAGGACATTTAGTGCATTGAATGGCCCTATGATTATGTTAAAAGCAAGGATGAGATCAGCCACAGGTTATTCAGTGATATGGTCAAGGATGCACCGGCCAATGGATGCAAAGTGACAAACAAACGTGAGGAGGGGAAGTGCACAATACAGATAACGATGTGCACGAGGAATGACAATGGTCATACAAATGCATGAAGGGAAAGTGAATCCAAGCAGATCCACATAAGCAACCAAAGAGCAAGAGAGTGATTAATGAGGGCAATATGTTGAATGCATTTGGACATCTATGTTGCACCTTCTCACAAGACTCTCTTGCTTTCTTCAAAATGACAAGAAAAGACTAAGTTTAAGACAAAAGGTCAAACCTATCATAAATGGAAAAAGATTTTGCAATAATTCATATCTCATTAGTAATGGATTATCCCATGGCACATATTGGGATTTAGTTCAGTAAGGAAAAGGATGGCAAAAACATTAGCATTCATGGTAACACAGGAAGGTCCAAAGCAAGAAGTTCAATTATCAGGTCAGTAGTAATTTTGCAATTCTTCATATAGGAAAATGCTTTACCTCAACCCCATATATCTACCAAACTCCCTAATGGTGACATGATCTCACTTAAATGCATCTTCTAATGGGCTTTAAAAAACTTGAAGTATTTGAATCTATTGTAGAAAAGAAAAGGCAAAGAGGGCATGCCATGTCTTCTTCTCATACTTTGTATACTCTTTGTGGGAGAAGAACTTTGGATATGTTAAAGTCCCAAAGAGGCAAAAAATGTCAAAGTACAACGTCTATGATGATTTAAAGCAAGGCATTAAGAGTGCAACGCGTCTAGATCAAAGATAATTATACAAAAAAAAAGCAAAAGTCTGATCATGACTTTATTTGACATTCTAGACAAAAATATGCATTTTGGAAGGAGCAAGCTATTTTGCATCCCAATGACTACATATGCCTCATTGTAGATGGCATGGATAAAAATACAACAACTTGCCTCATTTTGTTACCACTCCACTAAGTTACAAGAAAATAACTTTCTAAAGACACATTTATGTGGAGTGTTGGTGCATGAAATTAAGTTTTTTGCAGATATATGGATTGATTCCTTTCATCTACATGATAGCAAATCAAGTTGTAACATCAATTATTGGCAGTAATTACCACAAAAATAAATCATGAAGCGTATTCACCTCTAATCACTCATTACCATGCAAGTTAGTACTATCGAGCCTGCAATCAGGGAGCTAAAAAAGGTGACCTGATCAAAGCAATGTGGAGCCAGACCCCTGAAGGAAAGGAGTCTTTGAGATGTAATCTATGTAATCGATATGTAATATATTGAATTATTAATGTTCTCCTTGAAGTTTACTTGGGTAGTGTATCTATTTTAGGATAACACTTTGCAGCAATGCAATTTGTTCTAGTATAGCACTGGTTGGTTGTAGCTCAGAGGTTGTTGCTTGCACACTAGTATATTAACTGCCACCAATGTGGTGGTTTTCTTCTATTATTATTACATTAATTTAACTACCACCAGCGTGGTGGTTGGTTGCACACTAGGATATTTGCCACCAATGTGGTGGTTTGGTTCTATTATTATTATTACAATATGAATGATGCATGTAACAAAGACCTGCATGACAACAATACACAAATCTTAGATTAGCATGCATGTTCCCTGCATTATTTATTGACGTGAAGAAAGATGTCATGCATTACCTGCCCAGACCAACTTGCCTTTCCTCACCACCCTGAATGTATCCACCACCATGTGATGTTGAAAGCATGTTTTCTCCCCACTTGCATTCACGTATCCAACTAAAACTAGGATGGCAGATGTCCTCTCCCATGATCCATTACACCAAGAATATTACCTGCATCCATTACGTGGAAGACACATACACTCAATTGTTTGCTATTTAATTGTTAGCAACCTACCTGGTAGCAATCTAAATGTATGCTAACTTCAAACTGTTAGTAAGACAATTGTAGGCCAATTGTTACTAACAATTACTAACTAACAGTTATTAATCCAACCATTTATTATACAAGTTTTAGTACCAGGAAACTATAATAGTTATGCACTAACTTACCAAGAATTGCAAAACAGTCACTAAACAACTTTTAATTATAAATAACTATATTGACTGACTAAATTTAAATATTAGTAAATAACTATAGTAGTAGTTTGGCTTTCTAACAATTACTAACAATTACTAGCTAGGTAATTTACATATAGTTTCTACTGTAATTGCATTTTTTGTAATTGTCTAAAGTTTAACAATTAGTTGTTAGTGATAGAATGACATCTAGGGATAAACAAGATTTTAATTGGTGCAGCATTGATCTTATACTTGCCTTCTCTAACAGCATGGTGCATAGATATCCAAAGTTAATGAGCATTAGCATTATTTTGATTAAACAAAATCCCACATGCTCTGTTGCTGCTTGGATGATAGCTACACGATCAGTAATGCACGTGGCAACATACCAGCCTCTATTGATAAGCACGGAGCTCACAAATGTGCTGACCCCCTCTGTTAGCTTCTTGGTTAAAATATTTTAGTGAGGAACCCCTTCTACACTGCCTCCTTCTTCGATGGGGGTTGATGTTGGGAAATCAACCTACACTAGGTGCACAACAAGGGATGGCTGCCCACCAATCAGAAACTCCCCAAGATTCATTGTCAGCAAGAAGTTCCTCACCTTCTACAAAACTCTACATAACAAAGCACAGAATCATTTCCATGCCCATCCTATTTCCAACCCCCCATCTTGCATGATAATGGGCTTTAAAACACACTCATCTGTGATCTTGAACTTCTCTTTCCCATAGCCACCCAATCCACCTTCATCACACGATGGTACGTAGTGGGCTCAACTTCTTACTACTCTTCCACCTCCTTTTTCTTTCACTGAGGTTTGGATGTGCCACCTAGTTCTAGTTTTCTTTTCATCAAGGGGTCCACCACATCGTGCAGCTTTCCCTTGCCCTTCATCTTCCTCTTTGTAGCTCTACAGATGGTACATCCAAGCCTGCTTAGAATATGGAGCACAAAAACACCCATCACACATCCTTCAAAAGAAAAAAAACCTCACCCTTGACCAAA
Source organism: Dipteris shenzhenensis (assembly GCF_047967505.1). Taxonomy (NCBI): domain Eukaryota; kingdom Viridiplantae; phylum Streptophyta; class Polypodiopsida; order Gleicheniales; family Dipteridaceae; genus Dipteris; species Dipteris shenzhenensis. The sequence continues at coordinate 3,951,826 of NC_141616.1, forward strand.
GCTTCCTCTGAACTATGCATACGCCCATCGGGGTAGTCTAGCCACCATGGACAAACTTTCTGTTTCCACTGCGTCATGCCACTACAAATGTCTACAAAATAAGGGGGTTTCCATTTTTTGAGCAAAAACCCCCGAGTGACAAGTGGACAAAAGGTGGGAGGGGTCAAAATATATAGGCTCAAGTCATTTTTGGGGAGCAAAAAATTCCAAATTATTCGAAGGAATATGTAAGTAAATATGAAACATTAATAAATAGATATAGATATAAATATACCTTTATATAATATACATATATAATGTCCAAGTGGTGACTTATTTTATGACTTTCAAAAATCCTTTCTTTTCCTTTCACCATTGCTTGGATCATGAAATTTTGAGCAAATATTCTCTTTACGATTCCTCGAGATGACCTGAGAAAAATAAATAGTGCCTTTTTAATAGACCCTCATCAATGTATTTTGCAAAAGGAATATGGTTTGAAGAGCTTGCCCCAACCCTATTCCGTCGGCGAAATACCCTTGGAGAGCCTACGCAGAAGGGGTCATAACTTTTGCTCCTTAGCTCAGATTGAGGAGCTATAAAAAGGAGAAATTTTCAAAATTTAATGATCTATGCAATGGAAGGCTTAAAATTATACTTTTTTTTATAGTTATAAAAGAGAAAAATTAAAAATTTCAAGGTGTATATGAGAGTTACAACTTCTCCCTAATTCATATTATGGTAGGAAGGAGTTCAGTAGAGACCACATTTCCTTAAAAGTACTTAGGTTTAGAGAATTGGGAATATTTTTAAAATCCCTACCTTGCCTTCCCATATTTGATAATGTATTAGAGATTAATTTGTGATCGATTATAATGGCTTCAAGTATGAGGTTTCTAATATCTTTTTCCTACTTATCCAAGGAATATGGTATACATTGTTATACGAGAGCTTCAAATATGGGATTGCTAAAGATTAGGGAAAATCTTTTAAATTGATTGAATTACCATAATACTCAAAAGACAGTATGGTCGGCGGCATTTATAGGAGTTTCTAAAGTGTTCACTATTTGTTCATATATAGATGATGTTCTCTAAAATGAGGGTTATAATGAAAAATAAGTAAGTATATGGTTCCATAAATGAGAAATTAAGAAAGAATTGTATGTTCCTTTGAGAAATATGCAAGCATGGTTGGTGTCAAAAACTATCGCTCGGACTTTTTTGCTCGTATGTTTTTGCTCAAAAACTATGCACATCCAATAAATAACAAGGATTACAAACCACAAAGATAACCTCTCTTACCGATAGACAACCCTTCTCACTGATTTGTCATGTTTTGGTTGTTTATCTTCAGTGAGGGAACTTTTCATGTCTGGATGCAAGGAAATGAAGGCATAATGAAAATGCATATTGTGACAAGCCCAAAGGTATTTCACACACCTAAAATGCATGTCCACACCCTCTGCAACCTCAACGTCCAAGGCATTGGCTATGTCCAACAAACATGCCATCAATTGTGTCCAGTACGTCTCCTTTGCTATGTACCTTCTCCACTCTTTGTTGTCTTTTGGCATTCCCAGCTCTACTCGCACACCCTCATCACCCTCTAGATTTCACAAGACCACTTGTTTCCTAGAGAAGATTCAAGATAGCAAACACTATTATAGATATATAGATCATGGATGGATAAGACATCAATGGAAACAACTTTACCTACCTTTCGGGTGGTATTTTTGTTTGCAGCATAGAGCATGCCCAACTTGTCTTCAGTAATAACGATCTTGCCCTTCACCGCAAAGTTGATTGAGAACAACACCTACATTTATGACCATAATTCATAACTATAAGTTTTCAAGATGGGAGTTCAAGCCTCAAAACCTTAATCCATGACATATGTGTCAAAATAAATACCTAACCTAGAAAAACTCAGCCCCATTAACAAGATTAGCTATGTAGACAATCTTGTAGCCCTTGGCCTTCACCTTCTCCTTTGCCTTTCTTACGGTGGCCTCATGCGTGTCCTCACATTGCTCCAAGGTCAGCTGGTTGGTATCCACCCTTGCCATCTCTTTGTCATACTTCTTTCTAAAATCCTCCTATGAGACAGGACATGTTTATACATAGAGAGTAATGTTGAAGTCAACAAATTAGATCCTAAAAGAGTTATAGCAAAGAAGTTTCTGAACTTGGCAAGGTGAGTGAAAGTTTGATACAGACCTTGAAAACAAATTGGGAGAGGATTGACATTGGCAGATTATACCAAGGCTTTATTGGAGCCTTCTTCTCACTTACCATGGCAATTTGAATCCACTGCTTGTCCTTATCAATCAAAGTACCTCAACAATGTGTCCACGTTTGACTGGCCAAACTTGTTCGTGAGGAAGACATCATGGGCAATGGTGTGCGGGACATGAACACGAGTGAGCTTGGACATAAAATTTTACACATTGCATTAAGTGGTAGCAATTCATACAACATCCATGAAGCACAATCTCCCCTTATTTAAGTCCTTACCTATTCATTCCTTCCAATGCTAGCAACACCTCCCCTTCTTGGGCATTATCAAATGAAAGAAATGTGTATTGCACCCTAATGTGCCTCTTTGGATGGAATGGATAAACTGCAAAACAACTAGTGTGTGGTTAAGTATACAAACCAATCAATAATACTAAATGAGAAGGGAGAAGCATGCATGTATTGGTTTACTTGTCCTTACAAGTTCAGACCATGCTTTTAGCCTATGATTCCCATCCCATACATGAAATCTCTTCCTACTTAAAAATTTCCATTGAGGGTTTATAGCTAGATCAGTTTCAAATTCATCATTCATCACCCTCCATATGGGATCCCATGACTGTACATCATCATCCGAGAGCTCTAAGGGGTCCTCTCTAGGTCTACTAAGGGATACAAGGAAATCCCCTCTCCTAACTAAATAACCTTGTTGCTGGAAGCTCTTACAGAGGTCCATCACATTATTCACTATAGTTCGAATCGACTCATTGGCCACCAACCTACAGAGAGGGATAAGAGGGGGTGATGTGGATGTCTTCATGTAGACCCATAGATTCTTGCAAGATATTTGCTTGAGTCACCTTTCCATACTCTGCAACCTCCACCCATTTAGCACCTTTCTCTGTTAACCTTTGCGGTGCATCACTTGGAACCCTAGAGTCAATTGGTGTAGCATGAAATGGGCCTGTGACATTAGGAGACAAGATTGTGACATCATGAGATGGTCTATCCACATCCTGACATGGTTGTGCCACATCATGAGCCATTGCTTCTGCCTCACTAGCTTCAATCACTTGAGACGTTGGTGGTTCGGTCACACCTATGGTTGCCACACAAGAGGCAATTTCCCCAGTGTCGACATGACATGTCAAAGAGTGTGTAGGGTAACACCTTAGTATGATGTATATCTCTTATAATCCTACAAGACCACACAAGTATCAAGCATAAAATTCATATTGGTAAAATGAAACCCCTTCCAACAGTTACTAATTACAATAACACTAATGATCAATAGCAATAACTAGTAATCTCAAGACTAACTGATGCTTGGATGTTTGGATACGTAAGAAAACATGCCTTGACATAGAATTTCAACAAATTATCTCACCACTTGAAGTCCTATTACATGGTCTAGAATTGAGATTAAAGCTTAAAAATGCCAAACTATGTGAAAAGGAAACCTCCCGAGAGGCCCCCAACCCATTGTCCTGAGAGCCACCACTTAACTATGACAAGGTCCTAGATGGGTCTTGGACAACACTCATCCCCCCTTTTTTAATTGAGCTTAGGCTAAACAATGCCAAACTATGTCAAAAGAAAATCTCCTGGGAGGTCCCCCATTCCAATTTTGTCCCAACAATGTGCACTTAACCATATGGTTTTTAATAAAACTTCTACCCTTGAGTTCTCCATAGGTTTGTCAACAGCAGGAGGAGGGTGCCCATCATGCGCATCTCGCTAGATATATGCTCAAAAAGCATCCTTGCGATGCTATCGTGGGGCGATAGCTTGATGATGGTTTTGAGAGCCGGACCCTTGCTATCCAATTGGGTCATGTGCAGCCTCTAAAAGCTATTGTCCAGTGATAACTTCAGTACCTCAACTCCTACAACAACTTCTCGGCCCTACATCATAAATTCACTTCATTTGAGCCCCAAAAACAGACAAAAAATAGAACCATGCCAAGCTATCCCTGGACAATAGCTTGTTGGGGCCTTGGTCCACATGGGATTGCATGAGGGATGACGATTTCAATGAGAGAGAGGGAAGAAGATATCAAGGAGAGAGAGCCAAGAGTTTGACGAGAGAGAGAGAGAGAGAGAGAGAGAGAGAGAGAGAGAGAGAGAGAGAGAGAGAGAGAGAGATAGAGAGAGAGAGAGAGAGAGGGAGAGGGGCACCTACTCTGGATCCGCTCGATAGGAGGAGAGGAGGGTAGGAGGATGTGGGAGGGTAGAGGATAGGAGGGCAAGAGGATAGGAGAGAAGGAGGATGGATAGCTAATGGGAGGAAAGGAGTAAAAATGGAGCAACACCTTGCACCTCTATTAGTTTGGGGACCACACCTAGCCACAACTACTATGGAGCCTTCTAGCCGTTTTTGGCATTGAATACACCAACGAACCTCAAATTTTATCCAAAAGATTCAGCTTTTCAAAAAATAAGGCCATTTGAGTGATTTGAACCATGAGGCTTCTTCTCCATTGTGCTGTCAACCCCACGCACCACATTCACTCTCATGTCACACCACGTTCGCTCTTGTTGCCTTGCCCTCTTTACAAGTTAGTCATCCATCATTTCTCCCCCCAAGTTCGCTTACTTTGAGCAAATATTTTGTGATTATTGTTGGTAGTGTGTCTTGTGTGGTTTAATCAAGTTGCCATTGTCCATGTTCGTTGTTCCTTTCTTCTCCCATTTTCTTCAAGATGTTGTTCCTTGTCCAATTTCTCCTAGATGCACCACCTCCTTATCCCACATGGCTATCCTTCCCCCCATGGCTATCTTGTCCCCAGTACAAGTGGCTCCATTGGCAAAGGCTCCTTCTCATGAGTTAACAACATTTGTATCTTTAAATCTCTATATGATTGTATTGCAAAAGACCCCTGAAATAGATTCATCTTGCTAAATAGATAGAGAAGGACCAATATGTAGCTTCAAATTTTAAGAGTTGAAATAGTTATGGCTTTGAAAGCCTTTATAGGATGAAATAGCTATGATCTTGCAAGCCCTTTTGTTCTTATGAACTTGTTGTTTGATGACTTTATTAATGACTCGCAAGACTTTTTGTTTTTATTATATATTTTCATCATGTGAATGTGATGTATCGATCTTCAATTGTCAGGATGGGTGCACCGACTGCAAATCTTGCATTTGAAGACCCCTCAATGCAAGCCATGGACGTACCACTATTTGAGGGGAAGTGTGTTGTGAGCTCTAAGTTTCTTATGTTGAAGTTAAATCTATAGAATTAGAATCTTTGTAGTTGTTGAAGGAGACACATCATTTGAAGAGCTTGTTCCACTAAAAGAGCATCATGACATGGAGGGATCTTGCTAGTATATTGTTGACTCAACACTCTCAACCAAATATATAGTCAAAATATATTTTAATGCCACTTTGACAAGACCTATAGTTGAGCACACTGTGCCGTGCAGGTTGTGAATGTATTAGAAGTTCCAACGATAGTGATGATCTGGGAATTAAGTACACTCATCATGTAACTAGATCACCTACCAAGGAGAAGGCTATTTCCTCCACATCATTAAGTGAGGAGGATAGCCTCGGGTATGCTAATATGACAAAGCCATCTAGTGTCAACAAGTAGACATGTTGCACCCTACAACCATTTGTTAAGGGGAAGTCCATTGTTTGTGAGATGACTCAAGTGAGCACTTAGACGATGAAGAATTCCATGGTTTCCAAAAAATTATGTTCACCTCACCAACATTGGGAGAGTGAACGATAATGTTGTATCGTACATACAACAACATTTTCCAAAGACTCTCCTCGCAAAGATGCTCAAGGAAAAAGGTTCAATAATGCAAGTGGAGGAGTTACCATGTGAGTACAATGATGATTGTGTGTTTGAGTTGCCATCACTAACCAAGGATAAAAGAATGGAGGGCATGGAATTCAAGTATGATGGCCATATATGGACAAAGCCTATCACATTAATTGTTGCATTTAATGGCACTATGCACATTAGCTATTGCACTAGCAATTTGAATGCAACCACCCAATTTGTCCAAGGTTTCTAAGTACTAGCATGAAAAATGATAGCATGTTCAAGGGTTTTCTCCACCAACGCTGCCATAAGGGATTATTGGCTATGTCCAGTAAGGGGGTATTGAAATGCCACTTTTGTAAAATGGTTGCAACATGTGTAAGGATTTGCAAGTGCTTAGTGTACTCTGTGCTTCCACATGATGTCTCCTTAACTCACTTGATGATGCACCGAGGACACTACGACCACAAAGTGCATACAAGAACATCTTGAGAAAGTATAAGAAGGATACAAGAAGTTGTGGACAAAGTGGTGAGGATGAATCATAGTGCAAGACCAAGAAAAGTGCAAATGGATGTTGTAAAACGGGTAATGGAAGACAACATGTTGGAAGCAATGGAGACATTGGCTACGACAAAAGGGTATGTCAGTTGATGGCTTTTATTATCTTCCACTAAATTCTTCATTTTGACTTGTTGTTCTAAACCCTGTCCTTTTAGGGTTTGAGCAAATGGTTGCAAAGGTCCACTATTCCAGGGGGCAGTGGACTTGATAGCATTTTGAAGCTAAAGAGAACATGCATGTACGAATTCTTTCATTGCAGCATGTTTCCAGGGCAATGGTTCTTTGAGGAGCATTGTTTTATTTTCAAAATGTCAACCAAAGGCCCTGTTTCAGGGGTAGACTTGCTCAACTGGATGAGGTATGATGGCTCAGGTGAGGTGGGTGATGTTTGACCACACCCATAGAGTCCATGGTGGATGGTCAACATTTGCTTGCCATGTGTATGATCCCATGTATAAGCACAACTTGGTTCATTGTCCCTTATAGAATTTGATGATAGGCACAACATAAACAAAGTGATATGTTATTTTTCAGCTTGGAGGTTCTTACAATTGCAACATGTGAAATGAAGGAAGAAGATGCAACAGCTCATATAATATTTTGGGAAAACCTCAATGAGGTTATGGTGCATTGCAGCAGTCGAGGCAAGCTTCTATGGATTCATGTCAGACGAAGCATAATCAAATTGGCTTGCAATACGACAGCTGTTTAATGGTGGTGAAGTGATGGAAGGTGGGTAACACTCTTTCTTGTTCCATTGGGAACAAATCCTCCATCAGCATAACACCAAATATGTTGTGGCTTTACAAGGCTATAGGCACAAAGAACTATGTGAAAAATGGCAGCTCTCGTAGACACAAGATTAGGGAAGTCTTGCATTTCAAGAGATTCAAGACTTTTGGAAAAAGGGCAATGTCTCTAAGAAGGAGATTAGGTATATGGAAAGCTGGCTTAGTTGCTGGGGTGTTTGTTTCAACCATTCGGGAAACTATGCTAGAGGCGATATGCATGGCATTGAATTTTGGTACTTTCTTTCAATTCACAATTCTATGTGGAGATCACACTAATATTAACAATTTTCATTCATGTTTATGAAGATCCGATTGCAATTCCTATGCTGACAGTGAATATGTCAGAGATAGAACATCATTGCTAGTAACTCGCTTGCAAGCTGGTGAGGGGGGTAAGGTCAAGATATCCTTATATGTTGCAGCACGTACTAATATTTTCAATGCTATACTTCAAAGTGCATGCCAGCTTAGCTATATGAGTCTGGATGACACATCGGAAAGGGACCTAATTTGAGTGCCCTTCAAAAAAGGAAAAACAATCCAAAAGGAGATAGCCCCTCAGAGGTACAACACATTGTTAGAGATGTTCTAGGCGGAACACCTTTGTACCTTAGGCTACAAAACCTGCTCTCCCTTGCAACGCATGATAATCCAGGTGGCCTATCGCTATCTAGCGCTCTCAATGGAAGCAGACATAAAGAGGGTGAGAGTGAGAGGGAGAGCTAGAAGAGAGCCACACAAGTTTTGGTGGGTGTAGAACACCCTAATCTTCTATGTCATCCATATAAATATATGTTTGAGTATTGTACAAAACTGGGGGTAAGTCATAGTGGAATTTAACCCTCCACAACCTTCCACTTAAAGGACAATATGCCTTTAAGTGAGAACAAGCAGTGGAGATACTATCCAATGCCCATCAAATACATGACAATACTCAAACCGTTGACTAGTACATAGACTCTTTGTCAGCATATCTACAGGGTTATCATGAACCTTAACAAGATCTATGCGCTTGTCCCACAAGGACCTCCCTGATGAAATTGAGAGATCTCAACAACGGAAGTGGAATGGAAAAGGGTGAGAGAAAGGGAGAGCCAGAAGAGAGAGTCACACAAGTTTGGTGGGTGCAGCACACCCTAATCTTCTATGTCATCCATACATATATGTGTTTGAGTATTGTACATAACTGGGGTTAAGGTACAGTGGCCTTTAACCCCCACAACCTCCCACTTAAAGGCCAATGTGTCTTTAAGGGAGAACAACCAGTGAGCATACTATCCAATGCCCATAAATACATGATTCAAACCGTTGACTAGGTAGAGTCTTTGTCTCAGCATATCTGTAGGGTTACATATGGAGGCAATGGAGTACTTATTGCCTTCCCCCCCTCCAGATTGAAATGCTGCAACACTTTTGTAACATACTCCTTCTGTGAAAGCCAAAGGAGTTTCCTACTCCGATCACGCAGGATGCGCATACCAAGAATATGACCTGCAGGTCCCAAATCCTTCATGTCAAAGGCCTCATGCAACTTGGCCTTCAATGCATCAAGCCCATAAGTGTTCTTGCTAGCCAATTACATATCAGTCACATAAAGTGCCAAGAGTATCATGCTATTATCCTTAGCCCTTTTAGTATAGAGGTAGTGATCAATCTAATTTCTTATGAAACCCTGGGACCGAATGAAAGCATCAAACTTGTGATACCATTTGCTAGGTGCTTGCTTAAGGCCATAGAGACTCTTTTTCAGATTGCAAACCAAATGCTCTTTGCCCTTTTCTTCAAAGGCTTTCGGCTGTACCATGTGAATTTCCTCATGCGAATCCCCATGCAAGAAAGCTATCTTGACATCCATCTGAATAAGCTCCATATCATCTATTGCCACAAGTCCAAGTACACATCTAAGTGTGGTGATCTTCACAACTACAGAGAATATCTCATCAAATTCCACACCCTTCTCTTGCTTGAATCCTTTAGCAACAAAATGGGCTTTGTGTTGAGATATCGAGCTCCACTCGCGATATGCCAAGGTGACTGTTGTGCATTTATGTCACCGACTTGTTAGCTGGAGATGCGGTTGGTATACCGCCCACGAATAATAGCTGGATGATAGCTATCCTTATCTACTCTAGTTTGTGGCTCAGTTAGTATGCCACCTTAGTTAGTTGAGTTTGGTTTTGAGACCCACATATAGGGTTCTTCTATTTCTTTGTATTTGAGTTCTTTTGGCTTACACAACTAAGGAAAAAAAAACTGTTTTCAGCCTCCACCTGTGTGTGTATTCCCCCTATTGTGTATGTGAGAAAGTCGCAAGTGAGACTCCTTCCCTCTCTCCCACTATCTTCACATGGTATCAGAGCCTTGTTCGTGGTAAGGAGCTCAAGAAAGCAAGCCAAGTTCGTGGTGTCCTGGTAAGAGGACCAGTGTTGCTTTCCTATTTCGTGTTTGGGAGCAAATCTCTGCAGGTAGCACAACCAGAAGTGCAAGAGTGCACTCTCTCAGATTGAGACGCCCTTCGCGGTGTGGCGAGAGTGTTTCGGGGCCCGTTTTGAAGGTGGAAGTTCTTCGCAGGCACTCAGAAAAAGGCCCTGTTTTTGCTGTGCGACCACTCCGCGGCTAGTCGGTGGAAAGTTGCCACAGAAATTGCATCGTATGCCTGTGTGCAGAGATATTGGGGGTTGCGAATTCATGCCTGTTGCCTGCTGATGCAAAATCGTCACTAGGAAGTGACTGTGTGGTGAAATACCACTTTCGTCAGTTTTGCAGATCTGCCCGTGTGAGGCAAAAGCTGTGTTCTTTGCAGTGACAGAATATTTTGCAGTGTTCTGTAATGGCATCTGATTCTCTTTCACAGATTGTCACTGAAAATCTTGACAAGAACAACTTCCAGGCATGGAAGTTTAGAATGACGAATTTCTTGATGGGAAAAGGCTATTGGGAATTCATTACAGGAAATGAAGAAGAACCTGTTCTTCCTAATATTCCCAGTCAGCAGGAAATGCAGACATTTAAAGGATGGCATGAGAGAGCCAAGAAAGTTATGTACTGGCTATCTATCAGTATTTCGGACTCCATGATTGTGCATATTCAGGATGCAAATACGCCAAAGGAGGCATGGGATACTTTGGCAAAAATGTACAGCACAAATACGCAAGCCAGGAAAATGCAACTCAAACAGGAGTTGCACAATGTGCAGAGAGAAAATTTGAGCATAAATGACTACCACATGAAAGTGAAGAAAATTGCAGATGCACTTGCTTCCATTGGGTCGCCAGTGGATGATGACGATTTGGTCTCTGTGACCTTGAATGGTCTAGGAAAGGATTATGCACAGTTCCGGACATCCATTGCCATCCGTGAAAAATTTCCTGATTTTGAGGAGTTGATTGCTCTTCTAATTTCCGAAGAGCAAAGAAATGGGGGTGCATCTTCTTCAGCAGGAACTTCAAAAGAAACTGTCTTCTACTCAAATGCTGGCAGAGGTAGAGGCAGAGGTAGAGGAGGCCGATCTGCAGGCCGTGGTAGAAATCAGAATATGTAGCAAACGCAAGAAAACCAGTCCTATGCAGGAGGACGTGGTAACTCTAGAGGCAGGGGGAGCCAAAGAGGCCGTGGTGGATGGCAGAGAAGCCAAAATGCAAACAGCAATGTTGAATGCTACTATTGTGGCAAAATGGGTCATATGGCTAAGGACTGCTACAAAAAGCAGAATGACATTATGAATGGAAAATTGCAGCAAGGCAATTATGCATCTTCTAGCAGGCAGGGTGATGACAAAAATGAGCATCTATTTATGGTGCACCGTATGACCAATTCTGTGACAAGTGCAGAAGAACAAAATGATGTGTGGTATGTTGACTCAGGTGCGTCAAACCACACGACAGGTCATGCAGAATGGATGCAAGATGCAAGGAAAATGGAAAAGCCATGATTTGTGGAGACTGGTAATGATACTGCACATCCTATTGTGCAGATTGGCAAAATTCCTTTGTCTATGCAGGATGGGAAAAAGAAATACTTGTCTGATGTATTTCATGTCCCGAACATCACCAAGAACCTGGTTTTTATTAGTCAGATGGTTGAACAGGGCTTGCAGGTCAGATTTAATCCTCATGGATGCTTTGTTGAGGATATGAAAAATAATGGTCGCTTGATAGCAAAAGGAAAGAAGAAGGGCAGGATGTTTACGTTGGATGCAGACATGCCTGAATTGAGTGCAGCAATGTTTGCACATGGGACCGGTGTAGTTGCAGATATTGATATCTGGCACAAACGCATTGGTCATGTTAATATACAGCGACTTAAATCAATGCAAGCCCAAAATATTGTTGCAGGATTGCCTAAATTCAAGGTTGCAGAAATGCACAAGGTTTGTGAAGCCTGTCAATTTGGGAAACACGCAAGGAAACCTTTTCCTAGGCATGTTCAAGAGAGTAAAAAGCCATTGGAATTAATCCACTCTGATGTGTGGACTACAAAAGCTGCATCTATTGGAGGCTGTCACTATTTTGTCACATTTATTGATGACTTCAGCAGAAAACTATGGGTGTATTTTATGAAAAAGAAAAGTGAAGTGTTTGGGCACTTCAAAGCTTTCAAAGCTATGGTTGAAAAAAAAAACAGGCCCGGAAATAAAATGCCTAAGGTCAGATGGAGGGGGAGAGTACCTCTCAAATGAGTTTGCAAGGTTCTTGCAGGAGCATGGTATAAAGCAGCAATATTCATGCAGTCATACCCCACAGCAAAATGGAATTGCAGAAAGAAAAAATAGGCATATTGGAGAGGTATCTCGGGCTATGCTAAATGAAAAAGATCTACCAGATTATTATTGGGCTGAAGCAGTTGCTACAGCAGTCTATATAATGAACAGGACTCCCACTGCAGCAATACATGGCATGATGCCAGAGGAGATGTATACTGGTAGGAAACCAGATATTTCTCATCTGAATATTTTTGGTTGCATTGCCTATGTCCATGTGCCAGATGAGTTGAGGTCCAAGTTGGATCCAAAAGCTGAGAAGTGCATCTTTATTGGTTATTCTCTACAGCAGAAAGGGTATAGATGCTATAACCCTTCTACACGTAAGTTCACAGTGAGCAGAGATGTTGTTTTTGATGAGATGAGTAGCTGGTATAAACCAGTAAATGTGATGATTGATGTAGATGCACAAAATGGTAATACTGCACAGAATGCACAGTAGCAATCACAAAATATCAGTGGACCTGGAGTGTCCTCTACCAGTGGTTCACATACTTCACCATGGACAGGCAGATTGAGATCAGGAGAATCCCCTCAAAGCAATGCAGAGAGTGGTACACAGGTATCATGAAAAGGAAAAGAGAAGGTAGATCAGCCCATGTTTGATGTGAATGCAGGTCACTCTTGTGTGGATGGTGAATCCAGTGGCTCAGAACAGAGCATTGATGATGAGTTGGGTATTCCTTCTGTTGTTACACCTGGAGTAAGGAAGACCAGGGATGTTTTGAGAGCACCTGGAAGTGAGCCTATTTTGCACAGGTCTACCAGGGTTAGGTATCCTGTGGATAGCCTGAAATATGATGGATTTACAGCCATTCACTATGCCTATATGGTCAAAGTGATACAGGAACCAGAACCCACTTCTTTTGAGCAAGCCATGGGAAATGAAAAATGGGAGAAAGCCATGGATGAAGAAATGGATGCCTTGGATGCTAATGCTACATGGGAATTGGTGCCTTTGCCTAAAGGCAAGAATGCAATTGGCTGTAAGTGGGTTTATAAGATGAAGCACAATGCAGATGGTTCTGTGAATAGATACAAGGCAAGATTAGTTGTCAAGGGGTATGCACAGACATATGGCATTGATTATGAAGAAACTTTCAGCCCGGTTGCAAGGATGGCAACCATAAGAGCAGCCATTGCTATGGCTACATCAAAGGGATGATCTTTACATCAGATGGATGTAAAGAATGCCTTCTTGCATGGTGATTTGTAAGAAGAGGTCTTTATGGAGCAGCCAGCAGGTTATGTTCATGCTACTCATCCTGAGTTTGTTTGCAGGTTGAAGAAAGCCTTGTATGGCTTGAAGCAAGCACCTAGAGCATGGTCTGACAAGATAGGACAGTATCTTGTCACTATTGGCTTTCAGATTTCGAAGGCAGATTTCTCACTCTATGTGAGAAAAACAGAGAAAGGGATTATGCTACTGGTCATTTATGTTGATGATTTGATCATCACAGGTGATAGTGATGAAGATATCCTTCATGTGAAAATGCTATTGAGGCAGAAGTTTGAGATGAAGGATTTGGGAGAGCTGCGTTATTTCTTGGGCATTGAGGTGATTAGATCACCAAGTGGGATACAGCTCTTGCAGAGGCAGTATGGATTGGACATGATGTCCAAATATGGGATGACAGGCTGTAAGCCTATTTTAGTTACTTTGGAGCAGAATGTGAAGCTGAGCACAGATGCAGGTGAGCTTCTGGAAGACCCTACTATGTACAGACGCATAGTAGGAAGATTGATTTACATGACTATTACCAGGCCAGCTTTGAGCTATGCTGTTGGGTTGGTAAGTCAGTTTATGCAGGCTCTAAGGAAACCGCATTTGGATGCGGCTAGACGCATACTCAGGTATGTGAAGTCCACATTGCAGTATGGACTATTTTATGAGGTTGGGGTTCAGATACAGTTGCATGGATACACTGATGCTGATTGGGCTGGTAGCATTTCAGATAGACGATCTACCAGTGGATATGTGTTCTCTTTTGGGAGTGCTGCAGTCACTTGGAGCAGCAAGAAACAGCCTACAGTTGCCTTGTCGAGCACAGAGGCTGAGTACAGGGGTGCAGCAATGGCTGCATGTGAGGTAGCTTGGTTGCATAAGCTACTTTATGATATGCATCAGTCTACAGATGGGCCGGTTGTCATTTATTGTGACAACATGAGCAGTATACATTTGGCAAAGAACCCAGTCTTTCATGCTAGAACAAAGCACATTGAGGTGCATTATCACTATGTGCGGGAGAAGGTCTTACTAGGTCTTATTGATCTAGTTTATGTCAGCACAGAGGATCAGGTAGCTGACATATTCACGAAAGCATTGGGCACAGAGAAGCTGCGCAAGTTTAGAGACCTGCTTGGTGTGCAGGATTTGGGATTGAGCTCGAGGGGGAGTGTTGAGATATCGAGCTCCACTCGCGATATGCCAGGGTGACTGTTGTGCATTTATGTCACCGACTTGTTAGCTGGAGATGCGGTTGGTATACCGCCCACGAATAATAGCTGGATGATAGCTATTCTTATCTACTCTAGTTTGTGGCTCAGTTAGTACGCCACCTTAGTTAGTTGAGTTTGGTTTTGAGACCCACATATAGGGTTCTTCTATTTCTTTGTATTTGAGTTCTTTTGGCTTACACAACTAAGGAGAGGAAAATTGTTTTCAGCCTCCACCTGTGTGTGTATTCCCCCTATTGTGTATGTGAGAAAGTCGCAAGTGAGACTCCTTCCCTCTCTCCCACTATCTTCACACCTTGTACTTAGGCACATCATCACTTGTGACCTTCATCTTGTAGACCCATTTACATGGCAATGCTTTCTTTGCATGTGGCAAAGACACCAAGTCCTAAGTCTTATTCTTTATGAGAGTGAACTCATCTCTCATTGCATAGCATACTCCCACTTCCACTGATCCTTGTGCATCATAGCCTCTCTATAGCAAGAAGGATCCCCGCAATTAGTAAAAGCATCACATACTCTACCCTTGGAACAAATCTCTTAGGCGGTCTAGAAACTCTAGATGTTTTTCTCAAGGGCATTTCAAATTGCTATCCCACCTACATATCAGCCACATTTGGCTCATCATTGCCACCAATAGATGATCCTTCATCTGCCCTTGATTGTGCACCTGTGGGAGTACTTGGTGGCACCATTTTGATGAATGGATAGCTTGCTGTCTATCAACATGTATGGGTGGATTCACATCCTGGAAAGTGATTCTCCTCATTTCCACATCCCTCATGGGTGTCTTATGCATCTTCTTCTCATTAAAGACCACATCATGGCTTCGTATGATTTTCTTTGCTTCCGGATCTCAGAGATGATAGCCCATCTCTCCACTTCCACCATAACCTAGAAAGATGCATTTCCTAGACTTAGGATCTAGCTTCTTTCGAAGCTCTTTTGGCACATGTGCATATGCCTCACACCCAAATATACACAAATGAGAGTAAGAGGCTTCTTGCCATTCCATGCATCTTTAGGAATACCACCATCCAAACTCTTGCTAGGTTATCTATTTATCAAATGCATTGCAGCCTTCATTGCCTCAGCCCAGAAACCACCAAAAAGACTTCCATTGGAAAGCATACATGGCAACCTTTCCTGAATAGTGTGGCTCATCTATTCTACAATTGGATTATGCTCTGGAGTACAAGGGGATGTGAGCTCCCTCTTGATCCCACATGTATCACGGAAATGTTGAAAGACATGAGAGATATACTCTTCACCATTATCAGTCCATAGGCATTTAAGTGTTCTACTTGACTGATTTTCAGCAAAAGCCAACCATTTTTGAAATACGTGGAACATGTCACTTTTCTAAGTTACAGCATAAGCCCACATTTTCCTAGTTGCATCATCAATGAATGTCACATAGTATTTAGCCCCACCTAATGACCGTTAGGCATGGGACCACATACATTTGAATGCACCAGATCAAGCTTTCCAAGCTCTTTCTTTCCCCTTCTTTTATGGGCTGATTTAGTCTTCTTCCCATAGAGACAATGCTCACAAAATTCAAAGTCAGAAAAACTCAAATGTGGTACATAACCCAAATGGGATAAGAGTTTCATTCCATTCTGGCTCATGGGCCCCAACTTGCAATGCCACAAAGAAGTACTTGGCTACTCAGTTATCGCAACAACATGATTAGACACCCCTGATACATGTAAGGGATACAAAGTCCCACATTTGGCACCCTTGGCCAAAACCATAGATCCCTTTTAAATTTTCCAACTCTGAAAGCCAAACATGGTCTGAAAACCAGCATCATCTAGCTGACCCATTGAAATAAGACTCTTGGTCAGCTTAGGCACATGCCTCACATTTTTCAAAACAAATGCAGACCCATTTGCAAATTAAAACTTTATGTCACCTGCTCCCAATATGTCACATGCATAGTTATTTCCGAGATGCACACAACCTATCTTTCCACTGTCATAAGTGGAGAACCATTCGCTATGGGGAGTAACATGGAATGAAGCACCAGAATCCAAAATCCAATCCTGGGAATATGCATCATCTGAAGTGGTAAGCAAGTCTGTAGGTAGACTAGACATGAAGAGAATGTCATTGTCACTATCATCAGTGACTGCATTAATCTCCTCGATCTTCATCTTTCCTTTGTCCTCCCTTGGACTCTCTTCCTTCTTATTTGCACCCCAATTTGCATTCTTTTTCTTATCCTTTTGCTCTCTTTTCAACTTGTAGCAATCCTTTTTCATGTGGCCCTTCTTTCCCCATAGTGATAACACTCAATGTTCCATGCCTTGGATTTGCTACGAGACTTTCCCCTTTCTTGGGACTTCCCCCTAAACTGTGATCTGCACTTTTGCACATTTAAGGCTACATCCTGCTTGTTTCCATCCATAGACTTCCGTCTAATCTCCTCGGCCAACAAGCTACCCACAACATCATAAAACTTTAGTACTCCACCTGGTGCAGGGTTACTGACAGCTGTACAGAAGGTATCCCATGAGGATTGCAATGAACATAAGAGAAATATTGCCTTAGTATCCACATCAAAATTCATCTTCTGAGCCTGAAGCTAGCTACTACCCACAACATCATTAAACTTCAGTACTCCACCAGGTGCAGAGTTACTGACAGCTATACAGAAGGTATCCCATGAGGATTGCAATGAACATAAGAGAAATATTGCCTTAGTATCCACATCAAAATTCATATTCTGAGCCTGAAGCTAGCTAAAGATAATATTGAATTCATTCAAGTGAGAAGCAATGGATACCCCTTCCTTCATCTACAACTCAAACAACCTCTTCACGAGGTAAACTTTATTAGAGGCAGTTTCCTTTTCATAGGTGGCACATAATTTCTTCCACAAATCTTTCGTAGTCTGCTCATACTACTATGAAATAAACTAACTCTGCAAGATGAAGTCTAATAGTAGACTTTGATAATGCATTCAACTTAATCTAATCATCCTCAGACATATCTGCAGGCTTATCTTCAATCCCTGCCAAGGGTTTAATATGATTCTTTTGAATAAGCACATCCTTTATTTGTTCTTTCCACAAAGAAAAGTTTGTCCCATCAAACTTTTTAATGCTGAAAAACCTTTTTTCAGACATGGAAGAGGATGCCATGATGCAAATGAAACAAAATCCCAAATGCTAGTACCTACAAGATAGGAATCACACCAAATACTAGGTGCACCCAATATGTCTACCTTAATGAAGGATAGTGTCACCAAAACTCATGGCTCAATGCATCAAAAATGCATCTAACTCATGTGCATATACTATGCATCCATATGAGCAAATCTGACCCAAAAGAAAATGTCAACCCATAATGACAAAACAATGGCAAATATAATGCCAATAAGAGCCAAATGCCTCAAGCATAAACACCGTTCATGGGGCATAAGCATCAATAATGTCTCATCCAAGAGATCATAGCACAACCTGTGCATCCACTGCAATATGTAAAAGCTGTCCCTCAGCATAAAATAGCATTTTAGCATTTGTGTGCTAAACATCCCATCAATAAAGTATACTACAAGGCAATCTGGGCCTATCAGTGCATCCAACAAGGATTGCAATGTCAAAGTGCGGATCGTACTAGCCTAGTGCACAAAAGATTAGCGAAAGAACTAAGGAGGCTCAAAGCACACTGAATAAGACATGAGAGGGAGATAGCAAATCTATATCTCTTGCAATGTGTATGTGTTCTCAACAATACATGATAGGCTTCTTATATAGAGAGAGCCTTTAGAATAGTCAAACCATGTGTGATCCTCTCATCCACATCTCTCCTTGTGGATATCCTCAATCCACATCTCCATGTCATGTAGTCCACATCCTAGGGTGGCTACTTTAATTCTTTCCTATACCATACCTTAGCCCTTTAATCTATGTGCTCATGGCACAACAACTCTCAACACCTCCCCTTGGTGCCATGATCCTTTGGCTACTGCAAGGTGGTCAGATGTGAGTTACATTCCATCACCTCCCCTTAGTGCTTGCATTGCTACTTAAGGTGGTCAAGTGTGGCTTTTACATGTCAATAACTCCCCTGGGTGCTTTCATAGCTACTCTCAGGTGGTCAGGCTTAATTACAAAATATAGGCAAGGTTGGCAAGGTTTTTGTTTCTCAATACATGTTGTTCCTGTCATTCTACTCATGGCTTGATGATGACTCCACGTAGTTGACCTGCTGGTTCTACAATCTGCAATCTTCTTCCTTGTGTCACTTCATGCATGATGATTTGTTCTTCCATGTGCCTTAATGCTTTATGTGTGGATGCCATGCTTTGTGTTATGGTCATCTGATGCACTTGAGCTTTTGGCATGCTTATGATGGAGATGTTTGCATTCATGCTTTGATTTGTCATTTGTTGCAAAGGTCTTACCAATTCATTTCCTTCAATATTGGTAGTGTCTAATTGCTAACAATGCTTCTGACTTCACAGACGTTTAGAGCTCAAAAAGACGATGACTTTTCCTCTTTGGAGCATGTCCAAATTCTTCTTGGATTGAAAGTTACGGCTTGTCAAATGTTCTGTGAAGAAGAGGGCCTTTGATGATGTGGCATAGGGATTCATATGCTTAATTCCAAGCTGTGCTTGGTAGGGGCTATGTGCTTAGGGGGCACTTAGCTAATCCTACCCCTAAACAAAGCCTTGAACCATGGTTCCAATAAACCAAGCAAGTGAACCTAACTCCACTAACTTTTAACCACCCTGGTTCTAAGCACTCAATCATGGTTAGTTTAGTCTACCATGTGTCAAAAAATGAGAACTGTGGAGGAGGATAAGGTTTTGGGTGGATTTTTCATTTCTCTCTGTCATCATTGGCACCATGAAGTGGCTCATCTGATGGGAGCTCGATGGGGTTTGCTAGTGCAGGTCCAACCCATTTGGAGAAGCTATGAGGCTTTATGGGAGAGAACGCTGTGGATCGTTTGAAGATGGAGATGCTGGAGGCTTGTCGACACTCATTGATGGGGGCATCGTCGGCTTTGTTGAAGGGCTAGGAGATGCATTGCTTCATTTGAAGGTGCTGATTATGTGGAGGATGAGCCTTATAGGCTACCTATAATAGAGGCAGCTCATCGTAGCCATTTAGATTTGTAGTAGCGAGATGAGATCATTGGCTGGTGTGCATGAAGGCTAAGGTTGCTTGGGCTTAAAGCCATGATAGAGTTGGTGGAAGTGAGGTGGAGCTGGTTGTTGTCGTAGAAGCAACAGTCCAGTGCTGCTTGTCGTGCGTTAATGGGCAGGAGAGGGTCATAGCGGGCTTTCTGTTTTGCTAAAGCTGGTTGCAGAGGAGCTATTCTAGAGCATATAGCGAGGCACGTAGGAGGCTTGTGGCAGTAGAAGGTCGACTGCTGAGGTTGCGCAAATCCATAATGGGCAGCTCGTGGGCAAAGGCATTTGGAGTCGATGTAAGCTGCAATGGATGTCTAATGCAAAGAACGCAAAAGGTCAAATAACTCGAACAATGAGACTATGTCGAATGTGCTTGATGCCACATTCCTCAAAAATATAGTCCCTAAGGACATGAGATGGAAGGGCCTACCAGAGGTGCAAGCATCCTCTTTTACCTATATGATAGTGGAGCTGTCTTTCACATTGCTTTTGTTGTAGCCTCCATCTTCCTCCCTGCTCTTGCCTCTGACCCTCAACCTTTGCTAGACTTTCGCATGGCTAACAACGGGCATTGTATTGTAGTAGTAGCTGTAGTTGTGCCTTAGGAGATGGGCCGCTCTAAGCCTTTGCCAGCCACTGTGAAGGAAATGCCATGAAGTCTCTCATTTGAGCTTGTAGCTGCCTTAGTCACAGATGAGTTACCTTTGCTCTCAAAGGAGTCTCAGAGGATATCTATCTTTCTATTTCTATTTCTCCAAGATCTCTCAGGAATCTCGCTCTTTCTCTCAATGAATTCTCTCAAGAACTCTTAAGATCTAAAACTAATCTTACATTCTAAAACTAATCTAGGAATGGGAGCAATCCTAGTGAATGACTAATGAGCTAAACTAGGAGAGCTAAACCTATGCTCTGATACCATGTCCAAGTGTGGATCGTACTAGCCTAGTGCACACAAGATTAGCGAAAGAACTAAGGAGGCTCAAAGCACATTGAATAAGACATGAGAGGGAGATAGCAAATCTATATCTCTTGCAATGTGTGTGTGTTCTCAACAATACATGATAGGCTTCTTATATAGTGAGAGCCTTTAGAATCGTCAAACCATGTGTGATCCTCTCATCCACATCTCTCCTTGTGGATATCCTCAATTCACATCTCCACATCATGTAGTCCACATCCTAGGGTGGCTACTTTAATTCTTTCCTATACCTTACCTTAGCCTTTTAATCTATGTGCTCATGGCACCACAACTCTCAATATGCAATGCATCCAAATGGCCTGTAAAGCATCCACTGCAACCTAATGCAAACCACAAATGAGCGTACATTGCTCAGACTGCAACCAAAGTGATCTGCATAAGGTATATCCAAGAAATCATGGCCCTATAGCTATGATCGCTAGTGAAAATAGAACCTGGGATGTCTTAAAACATGGGCCTCAGTGCATAATCAAACTCAGCAAGACAATCTGCAAATATCTCTCTTCTTCCATAACTCCAAAATCTCATCCAAGGATGGAGTAAGAGCCAGTCAACCCTTGTATTTCTTTGTAAAAATGAACCTTAGGAAACTTAGTCTTAGCCAAAATGCCACATGGCAATCAATGAGAAGGTCTTGGAAACTTTGAGAAATTTCCTTCATAGAGACGATAGAAAAAGTTAGAGAACCACAACTCCCTTGAGTCTTCACAGAATAGCAAGCAGCTTGGTAGACATATGTTTTAGGTAGTCCCAAACCCAATGGGACAAACAGCTCTGCAAATGGAGGCTCGGATGTTGAGTTTCCACTCACATAGGAAATGATGGAATGAAGATGTTGGTGTAGACAGAGCCTCACTACAGCTTCAAAACTTCACAGAATTGGAACTAGCTTCACAGGTAAAAGTTTTGGACTACTCTAAATCCACTAGGAGTGTCTAAAGTGCAAATGGTGGTCCAGATATGGAGATCTGACACATGAAATCTGCACAGGAAATCGAATTTCGTCACTTTTTGCAAGAGCTGTAACTTTTCACTGAAAACTCGCATGACAGAGATGTAAAAACGAAAAATGAAGTACTCAAATATTCTACAAGTTTGCTTTAGATATTAGGGAAAGATTCAACTTCTATATAAAGATATATTCATCACAAGACTCTCAGGTCTAAAATGGACTTTTTTTGCTTCCAAAACCACTTGTTGGCTTGCAAAAACCACTCAGAGAACTTTCCAAACGTCTCTACAAGGTCTCTACACATCAGGATGCAGGTACAAACACCCAACAAAGCTTCTCCTTCCTCCCACAAAGCTGTAATAGTAGACTTTGGGCTCCAGGCTCACACTTGGGCCCAGCTAGAACACCCGTGCTCTGATACCACTTGAGAGATCTCAATAACAGCAGCGGAATGAAAGAGGGTGAGAGAAAGGGAGAGCTAGAAGAGAGAGTCACACAAGTTTTGGTGGATGCAACACACCCTAATCTTCTATGTCATCCATATATATATGTGTGTGTGTGTGTGTTTGAGTATTGTACATAACTGAGGTTAAGGTACATTGGCCTTTAACCCCCATAGAAATGGTACTTAATCTCAATCTGTTTGGTCTTTGCATGAAAGACCGGATTTTGTGCTAGCTGAATAGCAATCATGGAATCACTATTATGTAATGTCAGTACACCTCTATGAATCCCCAAATCTCCCAATAGCCGATCAAGCCATATAGCCTCCTTGCAACCCTCTATGGATGCAACATACTCGGCCTCTGTGGTAGACAAAGCAACACACTTCTATGTGCAAACCATCCATGACACTGCACCACCTGCAAAGATGAATACATAACCAGAAGTGGATCTCTTGCTATCCACATGCCCTTCATAGTTTGAATAGGCATACCCAAGTACACATCTCTCCTCTGCCAAAGCATATACACATCTACATCTCCTTGGTACCCTTCATGTACCTCATGATGCACTAAACTACCTCCCAATGCCTCTTTCCTAGATTAACCATATACCGGCTAAAAACTCCCATTGCAAATGCAATGTACGGTCTAGTAGCTATCATAGCATACACAAGGGGCTCCCAACCACTAATGCATAAGGAACCTTGGCCATCATGGCCCTCTCCTCATCTAATTTGGGATATCTTCTTGACTCAATTTCAAATATGGAGGCAATGGAATACTTATAGCTTCCCCCCCCTCCATATTGAAATGTTGCAATACTTTTGTAACATAATCCTTTTGTGAAAGCCAAAGGTGTTTCTTACTCTGGTCATGCGCATTAGGAAAAAAGGGAGCTCATTTTGGGGCCTTTTAGGATTTACGAAAAGAGTCTCTAGGCCAATGAGCAAAGGGCCAACGTAACATTGAAATTTTAACAAAATAAGGTGAAAATAAGAAAAAGAAATAGTATTTTATGTTACTAGAAGCATGCCACATTAATGAGGATTTCTGATTTTGATTTTTATGAGATCTTCTCTCTATCTCACTGCAACTGTGAATTATGTTTGAGACAAAACATGCATTTTGAATCGTATTCCCTCCTAAAGAAGCTTTCCTGCTTTAAACTTTCTCTGAATCACCAATTTCCTCTTTTGCTCTATTCAACAAGCATTTTTTGAGAGCTCTCTTTGAGGATCCTGCACCGTGTTATTGCTACTCTATCGATTTCATAACGATAAGCTCTTATCACCCTTTGTACGCTCATTCCAAGTTGATTTTACTCTTTCATTTACACCATTACGGAGCTCTATTTTGGCAACAACAATAATAGTACATGTACTAACTTTTAATCTTGTTCGTCTCTTTGATTTCATAGTTGGAGTCTTTGAAAGGTTTTTATGGCTTCGACAAACTATGGACATATTTGTAAAAAATGATCTATGGCGAATGCAGACGAAGATGGTGATGTGAAGAGTAATTGTTTATCTCGTCAACCTTCCTCTTCTATCTCGTGCATAGAAGTTTCAAGTACTATTACTATGGATGGTAGGTGGAAAAGACTAGCCCTGGCAAAAGGAGCATGGGTACTACTACAACCCAAAAAGAGGAAGAAGGGAGGGTGGTAGCAAGCTAAGGGTGTCCACTTTTTGTTCACTCCCCAATCCTAAGGAGGTGGAAAAACAAGCTTTTTAGCACTCAAAAATGCAAATCTCACCTACTTCCCTATGGATCTAGTCTTTGAAGTCTTCTGACACAACATCACACTTGCTATTGTGCACACAATCGTATAGTCTGATCGAAAATTCGATGCACACACAAAAAATTTCTTTGTGTCACACGGCATGGTTCGAGGGTGGTCACACGTTTGTCACGAACAAAGAGTGTCATATAAAATTCTAAATTTCTCACTCATTTTAGATTAAATGTTATTTAAACTTTGTAAGTGGTCTCTTTGCATTATGTAGAGCTTAACTTGATTTATTGGTAATTTTTTGAATGATTTATCTAATTATAAATAATTATTTATAATAAATAAAGTCATAAAATACATGCATTTTAGTAGCACACCACATTTTTTTAGTATTTTGAATAATTAAGCAAATCCAATTCGGTGGAAGGTTAGTAGGCACATAAGGGTGTGTGGTTGAATCATCAAATCCCAAATCCAACGGTTAGATTTAGGAAGATTGAAGTTTAATTTTTACTTTTACTCCTCAGAGGATCAACAAAGAATATTAAAAATAAATCTAGTAATTCTCAAACATAACCAAACATTTCAAAAATGTCAATATTTTTAGTCCTATGCATGATGAATAAGGGGAAAAAATTTTGGTTAAATTTGAGTAAGGGAAACGTACGATATGGCCTCCAAGAGTTAAATCTCCCTTTTGTGGGGGAAAAAGGGCCACCCAAGCCTAATACCAAGACAAGGTAGGCTTGGTATTAGGCTTGGTGATGTAGGCTAGGAGCATCACCGATCCTAGTGGCAAGCCTTTGGAGTTTGCATGCTGCCCATGTGGAAGGCTGAGTCATCAAAACCATGCCACATTGTTAGACCACGTGGTGCCATCTCATCAAGCAGATGTGACATCACTCCTTGCCATGTCACCTTACATTGCCACACGTGCTGCCACATGTGCCACCTCATCATTCCACATCATCAGCCATGTGATCACACAATGCCACCTTGGCATACCTCCTCTCCTGGCCACGTCACCAATCCTCCACCGCAATTTGCCATGTCATCTACCACCTCATGAATGCCAACTCATCATGCCACATCATGCCCAGTACCACATCATGACCATGTAGGAAGAGACTATATTACCACATCATGACCATGCATGGTGCCACATCAGCAAGATGTATACACATGACGATGTGCGATGCATACAATACCTCGATCAAGGTATGTATGATGGGGGATTCATACAATACCTCGATCGAGGTATGTATGATGGGGGAGGCATAGAATACCTCGTTCGAGGTATGTGACCGAGGACCGAGGTTCATACATACATGCATGCGCAATGCACTTAATACCTCGATCGAGGTATACCTCGATCGAGGTATAAGATCTGATCGCGGCTCCGGGCATAGCAGACCTCTCCACCAAAATTAAGCCAGTTTGCATGCCCAAACCTAGCATGTGCCACAACTCTACATTGTGCATGGCACATGTAGATGTAGAAGCTGAGTATATAGTTTGTGTTTTTTAATCATATGCATCAATCCATCCTTCTCTTTTTGGTATGAAATTTCCCATGGTTTTTCTTTTCTATCAATCTTAGCACCTCTCCACCAATAATAATGAAGAGCAATCTAAGAGCAATCTAGTGGATGAGTTGAGGCTCTCTATAAGACACCACGTTTTGGTTCATTTCACCCATTCTTAGCCATTCTTGCCTCCTCATCACTTTGTCACACCTTCCATCCTACTTTCATTGAGAATGGGTTCTCAAAGCCGTAGAGCTAGTAGACGTGAAAGATGTAGGAACCCCCCCCCAAATCTCATTGACGAGGAGCGCAAGCGGAAGGCTCGTGAGCGCAAGAGAGCCTCTAGAGCTCGAGCTCGCGCTGCCACCACTGATCCACCTCCAACTCTACCTCTACATCCCACCTCCACCCCCACCCCCACCTCCATTGTCCCCCCATGCTCATCCGCTCCCCTACCTCTAGCCTCCGCCCTCCCCCTAGCCACCTACATTTTGGCCTCCACCTCTACCTCTTCCCCCTCCACCCTCCCCCCTCCCCCTCCCCCTCCCCCTCCCCCCGCTCCGCTTGGCGCCTCCCTTCCCCCGTCCACCCTACCATCTCCCATTGATCCCGTTGCCCCACCTTGTAGCAGCAGTGTTGCTTCACGACGTGACTTGCCGAAGTCCACTATCCGTCGTCGTACTAGCAAGATCGTGCAGTCTTTTTTTTGTGACCTCATGCCAGCTTCGCAGTCTTCTCTTCTTACGTCCCTGATTGATCACCCTGACTTGGTAGAGTGTAGGAGGCTTGCTGGTCTTGGTGCACGTAGAGATAGGGTTGTATCTAGCGAGGTCCTTAGCAGTGTTCGACGTTCCTATGCTTCTATTAAGCATAGGAACTCCAGTGATGCCTTGGCAGCACGTCGTGCTATTGTGGCTGCCATTAGTAGACCTCATATGATAGGCCATGTGCGTACCGCTTCACGTCTTCTTCAGATTGCACCGCGCACATTGCGAGCAGGCATCATTAGGAGACAGAGTCTAGAGGATAGTGAGACTGATGCTCTTTGGGCTTCGAGTGGTCGTGCACATCGCAGCGATCGATTGTTGGATGATTCCGCTAGGTCCTTCATACAACAGTTTTGGGAGGAGCATTGCAGAGCATCCCCGGTGTTCAAGAAGGCATTGCGGAAGAGGGTGTCACGCGGTGTGTACATTGAGCATGGTGCATGTTTTTTGGAGTGTACCCAGACTGAGTTGTACACTCAGTTTGTAGAGGCGCACCCGGAGTTCAAGATTGGCCAGAGGTCATTTGAGCGATGCAGGCCATGGTTTGTGCGATGCTCTCAGGAGTGTGACACATGCTGTTGTCGCTACCATGTGGATTTTGGATTGATGTATGACGTATTCCGTTCCCTTGATGGTCATAGGGGAGTGGTTCCTACTAGCCCTCGCGACTTCATTCATTCCATATTGTGTACACGAGATGGTGATGCTTTATTCCACTCCCTTGATTGTGTGGAAGGCACGTGTACTTTGTGTGGTGACTTTGCCAGAGTGCCACGAGTTGCACTAGATACTTGTGATGTGCAGATGGTTCGTTGGCAGCAGTATGAGTACTGTACCTTGACATTAGATGGTGGTGCACAGTCGAGGAGGTTGCAACTTGTGGGGAAGGAGACACCACGTGTTGTATTCATCGACTGTTTTCGAGGGAAGCTGTACCGCTACATACGCCACTCGCACACTGCGAAATGGGAGGATCGTCAGTTTCGTGCATGTTTGAGGACATTTCCTATAGGGGTGGTTGTCTCAGTGGTGGACTTTGCGGAGAATTACACCTTTGCACCACAGCATGAGATCCAATCGGAGTATTATTTCTCCGAACAGGTGACGTGTGATTGAGTATTGATTTTTTCCCCGCCTCATTATATTGAATTATTTCAATAGTCATAATTTTTTTTCAATGCCATATTGCAGGTTGCTATATTTGTGCACATTAGCTATCGTCATGCACAGGCTCATGTGGATGGCATTGATAGCACCATGGACTCACGCATCATTGTGCGAGAGTATCACTTCTACATTAGTGATGATCGATCGCATGATGCCCATTTTGTGCAGTATTGCTTCACTTTGCATGATAGTTTCTTGAGGGATCATGGTGTCACATGGCAGCGGCGCTGGATCTGGTCAGACGGTTGCGGTGGTCAGTTCAAATCCGCTAGACAGTTTTATTGGTTCTGCAGATGGCACCGTGAGACAGGCATTCCGATCACATGGAGCTACTTCGAGACAGGGCACGGTAAGGGAGAGCACGATGGTGCAGGTGCTTGTGTGAAGCGTGCTTTGCGTCGATACCAGTTGCGTCACAGTGCCGATCGCTTCAAGGATGCACATGATGTGGTGCGGTGGTGCAGCCAGCACTTATCCACTAGTGCTACGTCCTCGTTTCAGTCGCGTGACGATAGGGTGGTGAGCCGGTATTTTTGGTGCGTGGACATTGGGAGTCTTGATCGGTCGCGACCTTTTGATTGTCGTTCTGTGCCTGGCACTCTTGATTTCCATTCCATCAGGAGCGTAGGTGAGTCTCACCCCGCGATCTTTTCTCGACGGTTTGCATGTTTTTACTCTGCATGCATTGATGATGATTGGGGAGGGTGCTCCATGATACCATGGGCCGATCCATGGGTACGGCGAGTGCTTTCTCCCTTCCAGCCTTGGGAGGAGATACATGATGATCAGGATGCGGGATTCAGTTCCTCTAGAGATTATGACCAGCTTACAGATATTTTGCGTATTGGTGATATCTTCGCGGTTATTGCTTCGGAGGGCAATGAGGAGGGTGTGGATTATTACTTGTTGCGATGCTCTATGCTGAAGAGTGTGCTGAATGAGGATACAGTGGATGGGCATGGGATGCACTTCAATGCTCATAGCATGATCGTCGGTGGCCACTATTTTCAGCAGATACAGAGGCGTGGTCGCTATATTGAGTTCCAGGAGTACATGGCGGATCGGGAGGCATACATGTATTCTCATCTTGTTGTTGGGATCAAGATTACTTTGAGTCGTGTTCACACTCGCAAGGCGACGTCCACTCCACGATGGCGCCTTGCAGTGGCGGATCACGAGAGCATACTTGCAACTATTGGCATGAGAGCTGATCCTGAGGAGTAGCACATTACATATCTTATTTTTTGGGATCATCAGTTGATCAGATTGATTTTTATTGGGTATCACTAGTTGATTACACTTTTTTGTATTCGATATGTATAGGCTCACTGTGTGACCGTACCATTGTATTTTTCATGGACTCATATTTTGTATTTCACTATGATGGCTGTATACACGTTCATTCACATCATTGTATTAGATTCTATTTTTAACATGATGTCCGATGTCTTGTCAATGGGATTTGTTGTGTTTGTAATACAAAAAATTGTTTATTAGTAGTAATGTTGTAATTTGTTTTGTGCATTAGGACATTTTAAAAACGTGACTAAGAAAATAGCTCACGTACTAACGAAATACGCGTGTGGACTTGCTTGTTGGGGATGAAACTTCGCACGACTCTTAGGCCACCCTAGCCAATAGTCCACGCGAGATTTGGTTTGAATTGATTTGGTGTGCGCCACGTGGAAGGTACAATGCGTACATTTTTACAATCCCTACTAGCACTCGTGACTACGTATGAGCTATGGCGCATGTACTAACGAAATGCGCGTGTGGACTTATCTGTTGGGAATGAAACTTCGCACAACTCTTAGGCCACCCTAGACATACATCCACGCAAGATTTGTTCTCCAACTTATTTGGTATGCGCCACGTGGAAGGTATAATGCGTACATTTTTACAATCCCTACTAGCACGACTACGTGTGAGAAATGGCGCACGTACTAACCAAATATGCATGTGGACTTATCTGTTGGAGATTAAACTTTGCACGGCTCTTAGGTTACTGTAGACGTACATCCACGCAAGATTTGGTGCCCAACTGATTTGGTATGCGCCACGTGGAAGGTACAATGCGTACATTTTTGCAATCCCTACTAGCACGACTACGTATGAGCTATGGCGCATGTACTGAGGAAATACGCGTGTGGACTTATCTGTTGGAAATGAAACTTTGCACGACTCTTAGGCTACCGTAGGCGTACATCCACGCAAGATTTGGTGCCCAACTGATTTGGTATGCGCCACATGGAAGGACAGTTGCGTACATTTTTACAATCCCTACTAGCACTCGTGACTACGTATGAAAAATGGCGCACGTACTAATGAAATACACACGTGGACTTATCTGTTGGGGACGAAACTTCACACGCCTCTTAAGCTACCCTAGATGTACGTCCACGCAAGATTTGGTCTCCAATTGATTTGGTATGCGCCACGTGGAAGGACAAATGCATACATTTTTACAATTTCTACTAGCACGACTAAACCCTAAACCCTAAACCCTAAACCCTGGACCCTAAATCCTAAACCCTGTTGGGGAGGAAACTTCACACGCCTCTTAGGCTACCCTAGACGTACATCCACGCAAGATTTGGTCTCCAACTGATTTGGTTTGCGCCACGTAGAAGCAATCCCTACTAGCACGGCTAAACCCTAAACCCTAAACCCTAAACCCTGGACCCTAAATCCTAAACCCTGTTGGGGACGAAACTTCACATGCCTCTTAGGCTACCCTAGACGTACATCCACGCAAGATTTGGTCTCCAACTGATTTAGTTTGCGCCACGTAGAAGCAATCCCTACTAGCACGGCTAAACCCTAAACCCTAAACCCTGGACCCTAAATCCTAAACCCTGTTGGGGACGAAACTTCACACGCCTCTTAGGCTACCCTAGACGTACATCCACGCAAGATTTGGTCTCCAACTGATTTAGTTTGCGCCACGTAGAAGCAATCCCTACTAGCACGGCTAAACCCTAAACCCTAAACCCTGGACCCTAAATCCTAAACCCTGTTGGGGACGAAACTTCACACGCCTCTTAGGCTACCCTAGACGTACATCCACGCAAGATTTGGTCTCCAACTGATTTAGTTTGCGCCACGTAGAAGCAATCCCTACTAGCACGGCTAAACCCTAAACCCTAAACCCTGGACCCTAAATCCTAAACCCTGTTGGGGAGGAAACTTCACACGCCTCTTAGGCTACCCTAGACGTACATCGACGCAAGATTTGGTCTCCAACTGATTTGGTTTGCGCCACGTAGAAGCAATCCCTACTAGCACGGCTAAACCCTAAACCCTAAACCCTAAACCCTGGACCCTAAATCCTAAACCCTGTTGGGGACGAAACTTCACACGCCTCTTAGGCTACCCTAGACGTACATCCACGCAAGATTTGGTCTCCAACTGATTTGGTTTGCGCCATGTAGAAGCAATCCCTACTAGCACGGCTAAACCCTAAACCCTAAACCCTAAACCCTGGACCCTAAATCCTAAACCCTGTTGGGGACGAAACTTCACACGCCTCTTAGGCTACCCTAGACGTACATCCACGCAAGATTTGGTCTCCAACTGATTTGGTTTGCGCCACGTAGAAGCAATCCCTACTAGCACGGCTAAACCCTAAACCCTAAACCCTAAACCCTGGACCCTAAATCCTAAACCCTGTTGGGGACGAAACTTCACACGCCTCTTAGGCTACCCTAGACGTACATCCACGCAAGATTTGGTCTCCAACTGATTTAGTTTGCGCCACGTAGAAGCAATCCCTACTAGCACGGCTAAACCCTAAACCCTAAACCCTGGACCCTAAATCCTAAACCCTGTTGGGGACGAAACTTCACACGCCTCTTAGGCTACCCTAGACGTACATCCAATCAAGATTTGGTCTCCAACTGATTTAGTTTGCGCCACGTAGAAGCAATCCCTACTAGCACGGCTAAACCCTAAACCCTAAACCCTGGACCCTAAATCCTAAACCCTGTTGGGGACGAAACTTCACACGCCTCTTAGGCTACCCTAGACGTACATCGACGCAAGATTTGGTCTCCAACTGATTTGGTTTGCGCCACGTAGAAGCAATCCCTACTAGCACGACTACACGTTAGCGTACCACCAAAGTCAAAAGAAAATAGTAAAATTAAATTGTGGCCTAACATGTCACACCTTCCTTGTACTCCCATACATGAGTGGAGTTTAAAAGGGAGAAGTGGGATTGTTAATATGTATATATTTTTTTGGTGCATAGCCTGTGCAACAACCCTTTCTTTTTACATAAACCAAATACCAACACTTTTCCTTATACCAACCGCCAATCCTTTCTCTTGTACATAAACCACTAAATGCAAAAGAAAATAGTGAATAAAATGGTGGGCTAGCATGCTACACCTTCCTTGTATTCCCGTATACATGCATTAATTGCCAATTGTGTTGATTTCTCTTCTTTATGTTCATTATCTTTTATACATGCATAATAATTAGATTGGTGCATTGGCAAATGTCATATTAAGGAAATTGAAATAGTCCTTAGAAATATGCGATTGTGATTTGGAAGGCACATGTGATTGTGGTTCGAATATGACAAATATTTAGGTCTTGTTTTCTTTGATCACCAATTAGCACAAGTATTGTTAACAATAACAGACAAATTAAACACTGAGTCATAATAAATAACAGCAAAATCATGCAGAGGACAAGTCAGACTCCATTTTTGAAAAAAATCCCCTAAAAATTTATATTTTTTAAAAATTGTAGGGACAAAATATACGCTTCATGTCAATAATATTAAAAAACTAGATTTGGAAGCATGAATATGACAATAGTTGTCTTTTTGAAAAATTGATGAAAATTTGGATTTTGAAACACACTTTATTGACAAACATGAATAGAATAAAATTTTTGTTTAAAAAATGAAAAACTTTTATCCGCAAAATAAAATTTTCATCCAAAATAAGATGAATTTTGATATGTTTAATGTTTAATGTTTGCAATTAATGTTTAATGTTTACAATTACTTCACATGGCATTCTTTTTTAAATACCTTATGTATTAAACAAACTATAAACTGAGATAAACTGAGATAAACAAAGTGCGAAGAACATCATGAAAGTACGAAAATGCTCATACATCATAAAAGTGGGAACAATATCATGAAAGTACCAAAATGAATCTGTACATCATCATCATCATGCTGCAAAAGTGCATCCCTATACAAGAAACGTGTGAAGCCTAAACAATCAATCTGAATCTGAATCTGATAACTCTACATATGATCCTCTAGTGGAACGCTGACGTGGCTCCTGTATGACTCGCTGCCCAACCGTCCACTGTGTGCCCTCAGGCAATGCCGGCTCAGATGGGCCAGCCTCATCATCTGCATGAGATGGGCCAGCCTCATCCTGACGAGGAGGGCATGCTGCACGCGCCACTGCTGCCATCTCTGCCTCCCTCGCCTCCTCTATGTACGCGCGTCTCAGCTCCCATAGCCGTGCATCTGCGAATACTCGTGCCTCAAATCCAGCGCGAGTAATCGTCTCTACATGTGAAATACGCTGGTCTCGGCCCCGCCCTAGCTGCTGCTCCACCCACTGCTGCAATGATGTCTGCAGCTCTGCCTCTCGCTCAATCCGGCGTGCCTCCTCCGCTCGTGCCTCGTCACCTGGCATGAAGTCACCGTACGAAAAGCGGCGTGGAACGCATGATGCAAACACTGATGTATCCGCACCCTCCTGCATCAGCAATGCTCTCTGTGCCTCCTCCCTGTAGTGCTCTGTCAGGACTACACGGGCGAATGGATCAACAGCCTGACGATGACCAGGATATAGATCATCCATGCCCAGTCCTCTGTATGTCGCCACATCAATGTCGGCAAAGCATACCGGGCACACTGAACGTGCCACCATGTGGCGGGTCATGCAGTGGAGATGTGCGATGTGGCCGCACCCTAGTCCAAACCACCCTACGGTGTCAAAGTCCTCGTGGCAGAGGACACAAGTGGAGGTAGGAAGCCTCGCTACGACTGCTGCGTCTATCGGTGTCCTAGTCGGCACATCTACAGGAGGAGCAGGGTATAGGGCCACACTGGGGTCGATCCTATGGCGCGACGGATCACGACTGATATGCCTCAACTGCAAGATATAGTGCTCTGCGCGATGGTATGCTATGCGTGTCCGAATCCTCTGCTCCTCCAAATCTGTCTGCAAGAGTCGTACGCGAGACTCCATCTCCTGACGCAAGAGTCGTACGCGAGACTCCATCTCCTGACGCAATAGATGTGCCTGCAATGCAAACATGTCGCGTACATGGTGAGAATTAACCAAAAAACTTCAGCTCAAAACACGCTACAAAAAAATAAACTAACATAATCAAAATAACTAACCTCGTCCCTAGACTCGGCCAACACAGCCTCCAACTCTGCAATCCGTCTGTCTCGAGCCTCCAACTCGTGCTGAGGCGCCGTAGATGTGGGAGGTGGTGTAGATGTGGGACGCTCCATCGATGATCGAGGTGGGGGAGGTGGAATCGCAATAGATCTCGATAGGGCCGAGACCATGTGCTGCAAGGATGATGCCACTGAATGAACATCCCCCCTAATCTGTCCTCCCACCGCTCGCAATGCCGGTGCAGGGATGGTGTGCAACTCTGGTCCCTCGCGTCGACGCCGCGAACACCTACAATCTGCCGCTCCTGGCGCCCCATCCTACCACGTCCAGCTCCTGATCCTGGACGGGTACTGAGGTAGTCCACCCGATGACCAAGGACAAACTCAGCATAAAGCTGCATGGCAAACGACCTCGCTATCTGGCGGTTGTGAGGCAACCGACCACCATTCGCAGCAAGATATCTCGGATAAATGTGTGCTGCTATGATGGGGTGCCTACACCGTAAAATATGCAAGGGGAGCCCTGATCGTGGTCGCTGGCCCTCGGTGTGACCATCCCAAAACATGTCGTCCAAGGCCTCCCTGTGATGTGACTCCCGCTCAAACAACTGTCGAATCGCTCTCCAATCCAAGCCACCACCAGTGATCTCCGCCTCGGCCTGTGCCTGAAAGCTATCCACAACATCCTCAACTGTCTCCAATCGACTCAGAGCCTCAATAACTGAATCCAGGCTCGCAACCAAGTGAGGGGGTGCCCTAGCATCCTGCAGTGCCCTCATCTCAGCTCTCAGCATCTCTATCTGCATACGAATAGTGGTGCTAGAACCTGTGCACTGGCTGGCGCATGCACAAAAAAAACACATGGAAATTAATATTCTATTTGGGTAATGAAAATAATATTCTATTCAATATGACTTATAATCTATTTACGCAATGAAAACTATTTGTACGTACTCCTTGATGAGGTAGATCCTATGCACCTACCGACCGGTAGATGGGCCAAATGTGTGGCTTAATATTAATCAATATTATTAATAATTCTTAATTTTGATTAGAATTTTTTCACTCTAGTCGTTGCATTTTAAAACTTAGATGTCTCAAATATTTTCTCCTTATATGTTTCCCTTTTTTCACTTTTTATCCAATATGAAACTTTTCCACATGTGGTGTAAGGACCACATTGTCCACTAATGGCCCCTATACTAAGGACAGATAGTGGAGAGGTTTGGTTAATAAGACCTTCTTTGAATGCTTTACTGCCTTGGGTTTGCAATAGATATGGAGGAGATAGAAGGATACCTAATACATTACTTTGAACGATACACAAGCAAGGCGCATCTAGTATTTCTTAGACTACACATTAAAAATGAGAGCGGGTTCACACTACAAACCTTTTAAAGCGAGAACTTTGAGAAAATAATTAAGCCTTCTCAATATTATCTATTTTGGTTGGGCAATCCACCTCAACTACTGGCCATTCCTATAGATCATCACTTGGTTCAAGACATTTTGTATAAGACAAACAACATGGAATGGGATGCTTCAAATGTCGACTCTTGAAGGTTATGGAGTTCTCTCTCTCTTAAGTCTCTTATCTATGATCATTAAGGGATGATTAGGAGAGATTCAGTCATTAACAGGCTCTATTTGAACTTAGGTCTATAGTTGATCAAAACACTTGCATATATTAGCATGAATGTGGAATGAATATAGATCCACTAGAGTCCCATGTGCAATGAATGTTAGGTATTCTAGTTAAACTTTCAGTTTCTCTATGGCGTATTTCTTTCTTCTTATACATATAAGAGAAGTAGATGAATTATGGAACTAGACAACAAACATGATCAAAGTGCTAGATCTAAAGCATGCCATAGTGATAGCATAAGAATCTCAAACAGTTTATAGGCACAGACCGTAATATTCGAGTTCTTGAAGACCCATCCAAATATTCTCAATCTTGTAATATTCTTTTTTCAGTTATGCTAGAGTCTATGCATAACTTAGAAGAATTAGACATTTGCAACTCCATGTCTTCTTAAGGTCTAAGCCACTATTTCATGTCTTCTTAAGGGATATTGAAGATTTGGACTAAGCCACTATCTAGGCATTTCCAAGCTATAGCCTTATCATGCATGCTTAGTCTAATCAATCTATTGACTAATAGGGGACATATGCCTTCAACTTATTTCCTAGTAGAATCGATCCTTACTAATTGCCAAATAGTTAAAGGATGATTTATCATTAGTAATTTCCCAATATATTAGGGATGATTACCCAAGCTTAAACCTAGTTTCCTTCTAAAGAACTTGCTTGTCCCAAAGTGTCTAGTCAACTTCAAGCTTTGGTCACCAACCATGTCACTAGTCAATCTTTAATGTCCAACTCCAATAGTTGACTAGTAGGTTTATGTTTGTGTATTAACTCGATAAGTCGAGCGAGTCTTATACAAAATGTCTTATTAATTTGATAAGTCGAGCGAGTCTTGTGCCTCATTAAACGTTTTTTAAATTTAAAATTTTCACATTTTAAATTTTAAATGTCGTAATTCAAAATAAAAAAAAAATTTACAAATGCATTTCAAATTTATAAATACTTAAAAATTAGTCCTATGAACGTTTTTTATTTAATAGAAAGAGCTCTATTTACCAAAAAAAAATCTCATTTCACATTTTAAATAAAAAATGTCGTAATTTACAAATTTCAAAAAAACATTAAAATGCATTATAAATTTTGAAATTTTTTATAATTTTCCTTATAAACTAAAATTTAATTAAATTCTACCAAAAAGAAAATGCTACATTAAAAAAACAGAAATATAGAACTCCTAATTCAAAAATTTTAAAAAAATTTACAAATGCATTTCAAAATTATAATATTTTATAATTATTAATATGAACGTTTTTTTAAAATACAATTTCATATAAAAAAGCTCTATTTTGAAAATACAATTTCATTTTCACATTTTAAATAAAAAATGTCGTAATTCATAAATTTCAAAAAAACATTATATTGCATTTCAAATTTAGAAAATTTTTATTATTTCTCTTTTAACCTAAAATTTTTTATTATTTCTCTTTTAAATTCTACCTCATAAAAAAAATAGAAATATTTAACATTTTCACATTTTTAATAAAAAAAGCCTCATTAAACGATTTTTAAATTTAAAAATTTCACATTTTAAATTATAAATGTCGTAATTTAAAAATTAAAAAATAGAATTTACAAATGCATTTGAAATTTATAAATATTTTATAATTATTAATATGAACTTTTTTTATTTACTAAAAAAGGCTCTATTTAAAAAAAATAATTAATTTTCACATTTTAAATAACAAATCTCGTAATTTATAAATTTAAGAAAAACTAAATTTATAATGCATTTATTATTTTTCTTATAAACTAAAATTTTAAATTACGTTTTTTAAAATTAAAATTTTCACATTTTAAATTATAAATGTCGTAATTTAAAAATTAAAAAAAAAATTTTACAACTACATTTCAAATTTATAAATATTTTATAATTAATAATATCAACGTTTTTTTATTTACTAAAAAAAGCTCAATTTAAAGAAAAAATAATTAATTTTCACATTTTAAATAAAAAATCTCGTAATTTATAAATTTAAGAAAAACTAAATTTATAATGCATTTTTTAATTTTTCTTATAAACTAAA
The DNA here is from genome assembly GCF_047967505.1 of Dipteris shenzhenensis. Lineage (NCBI taxonomy): Eukaryota > Viridiplantae > Streptophyta > Polypodiopsida > Gleicheniales > Dipteridaceae > Dipteris > Dipteris shenzhenensis. The sequence continues at coordinate 3,989,170 of NC_141616.1, forward strand.
ATTTTAAATTACGTTTTTTAAAATTAAAATTTTCACATTTTAAATTATAAATGTCGTAATTTAAAAATTAAAAAAAAAAATTTCAACTACATTTCACATTTAAAAATATTTTATAATTAATAATATCAACGTTTTTTTAATTACTAAAAAAAGCTCTATTTAAAAAAAATTTTAATTTTCACATTTTAAATAAAAAATCCCGTAATTCATAAATTTCAGAAAAACATTAAAATGCATTTTATAATTTTTATTTTAAACTAAAATTAAATCAAATTCTACATAAAAGAAAATGCTACATAAAAGAAAATGCTACACAAAAGAAAATGCCAACCTAGACTCTCCCGCTCCTGCTCCGTCCATGTCCGTCGAAGTCCGTTCGTCGCTCTCCGTCGCTCGCGCTCTTCCGTCAAAGTCCGGCAAATCCGAAATCGTTGAATGAGACAGAACTCGATCGAGGTATGCGGAATGAGGGGGGTCGCTCTCCTTTTATAATAAAAATTAGGGTTTGCCTACCTCGATCGAGGTATTCTTTCCATGCCCATACATCCCGGCTCATATACCTCGATCGAGGTACTCTTGACATAACCATGCATGTCGTTGCCATGCCACAATACCTCGATCGAGGTATTGTTTCCATGCGCATACACTCCGGCACATATACCTCGAGCGAGGTATGGCCATGCCACGATACCTCGATCGAGGTATTGTGACATGCCCATACATCTCGGTACATCCACGTCGATGGAGGTTTTGACATGCCACGATACCTCGATCGTGGTGTGTTGGCAGAAACGGGATGCCAAGTCATGTGTCCACAATACCTCGATCGAGGTATGTCATCTGCCCTGTTGGCTGCCCTTTCGGATGGCCAATACCTCGATCGAGGTTTGCTGGACATGCCACGTGACCTCGATCGAGGTTGAGCTGGAGGATCACAATACCTCGACGAGGTAGATGTGGCATGTGTAGCTGGCTTGCCAGCAAACCTCGATCGAGGTACAGGCTCGGTTCGGCAAAATGATACGTACCTCGATCGAGGTATGGGCTAGGCTCGGTTGTGCTCGTGTGTGATTTTCATTGGAGCTTTTACCTCGATCGAGGTATAGGAGACCGAAGCAAAACCTTTGTATTTTCACTCGAGCGGGTGTCACACTCACCCGAAAGTGGTCCGGAAGTGGACACCCTTAGCTTGCTACCTCCCGGGATGAGGTCAGTAAATGAAATCTTGATACAACATGTCTATATGCATTGAGAACTTGTTTTGCAAGATTATCCAACATATCTTCCACAACATAGACCCAATTGTAAGTTTTCATTTTGAGTGAGTTCGTATTTGAACCAAATTTTGGGTTGGTTCATTATATCTTGATATTGCCTCTTGGCTTGTTTGACATATATCCTTCATCACATGAGGAGTGGTAGCCAATAGAGTGCATATTGGGATTCTTTGATATTCTACACGGAGCCATCGGAGAGCTACAATATCAAGGTAGACCTGCAACACAGTTGGCTCAATCGGGTATATATTTTTATGAGACCACTTTTACCAATTACTAGACAAGGATAATACTTATGATGTATTGCAAGACCAAGATATTCTAGCATGGAATATAGTTGATTGACCTATTCCAGATGGCATGATAACAGAAGCATATAGAGCTAAGCTATTTGCAGTAGTGCAGAAATCTTTGAGACCAAACATTGCCACAAGAATAGTCAAAATAAACATTTGCATGCCACTTACAATATTCATAGATCTTTTTCATGATTTTCCAATGAAGGTTTGCAAGACCATGTTGACTTTTAAAGCAAAAGGAGACGATGGCATTCCAAACTTTTTAGATGCTAATTGGGATAGGACAAATGCCAGCAATGTGTATTGTGAGGTTCTCCATACTCACTCCAAGTGAAATATATGATTTCATCTCAAAACTGCATACTTTCTTTCTACTACAAATGAAGTAGGATGATTGGTTTAGAACTTGTGCCACTGGATCAAGATGAGAACTCTTTTGGTCCAGAAAATGGTTCAATTGAAATTACAGTCACTGAGAATGGAAGTGTGCTGAGCATCATCGCACTCAAGCAATGTTGCACCCTCTCTCAATTACGTAATGACATTTTGATGGAGTTGGAGGGCACTGTCTCCGAAGGATTTTCATTTGTTCTCAACAATAAGAAGGTGAAGTAGAATTTTAAGATTTTTTTCAGTTTAATTATTTCAGTTACGATTTTGACATTGTATTTATGTGCAAATTCTACAAAGAAGAGAAAGTGCAATAAAGTGTGAAGATCATGCGAAAACAATTATTGAGATAGATCAAAGCTCATGAGATTAGGTAATGCTTTAAGTGATTTGAAATCTAAACTAATAACAAAGTCTAGATCTAATTTAAACTTGTTGCTTTGCAGATATCAAAGACTTTAATTATGTTAATGCGGTTCTAGCATACCCTTTGCTCCAGCCCACTGAGGCTTGTATGAGTTCGCTTTTCTGTGCACTTTGTCCTATAGGGATGGAATGAGGTATACCAAGCTATTATTAAAAGATACCACATCTTTTTGCAGACAAATTTGAAACCTGTATACTCAATTACATCAAATTCTTAGGATAATAGCTACTGTTTTGTCACAAAATTGTGTTACAAGAATATACTTGTCAAGAGAAGTTAAATGACATGGATTGTATCTATTGCAGATGATAAACATCCATAAGCACACATTAAACATGCCATGGCATATCCACTTCATTCAAGGAGTCTGTTGCTCAGTGGAAGGCTCTATGAAAGGGTTTGAGAAAGATTGCTGAGAAGGATGATGCTTGGAATAAATGTGTTCCTACTTCTCCTCTAGTTGTTCCTCCTTGTGAGCGCCCTGTTGTGTATTCTGCTTATCCACCTTCACCTGCCTAAATCTTCTCCTCATCAACTTTAACGGGCTCTTGCTTTACCGGGTCCTCATCCACCATCAGTGGCTCCTGCTTTGCATGCTCTTTAACAAAAAAACTAGATCCAACACAAATGGGCTCCTTTTTTTTCTTCTCTTTAGGAGCCTTCTTTGCATACTTGAGCATATTTTCAATTGTAAGAGATCTATATCCATTTATATCAATGGATGTGTAGCTATCCTCTTGAAGCTGTGAGGAGAGAGAAAAGTATCAAAAATTCATTGACATCTTGTCATTATATATAAGATATGCAATAAAGATCTTTATATTTACCATCTCTGGTATTTGTGCTCCAAAAAAAGTGTCCAGCATGTACTTCACATGGAATAATGCTCTCCACCCACATGAATTAGGATCATCTTGTTGTGGTGCCTACACAAGGATATCATCATTGAGAGATGGTTGTGAAGAAAGATGCATCAAGTTTCTGGAAAAGGAAATCGTTCTCTCACCGGCATATTAATAATTTGAATGGTGTCTAATAAATTTACATTGGAAGGACATAAATCCAATGTAGTGAAAAGTCTCTTCAGACAAATGCAATGTATATTTCAAAAGTCATCAATGGTACAAAGCTAATAAATAAATTAAAAGATAAAGGACGAAAACAACATACAGATTCAATCCTTTATGGGTGCCATATAGAGAGATGATTTTAAAGCACTGCTTGTCTTTAAGATCTACACAAACTAGGATCCAATGGTTGCTGCAAGAGAAGAAAAATACATTAGTGATTCCCTACTAAGAGACAAATATGTATGCTAATGCAATTTAATCACGTACCTTGCATTGAAAGCAAATAACAAGAGTGTAACATTTTTGAAGTTGCAGTATGTAAACCACTTCTTCAACTCAGTCAGTGCAACCCTTGGATCTTCGAGTTTTACAAAGAAGGTAGTATAAATTATAAAGGCTTCGCATTGGGCTTCCTGATGCAATTCATTCCTGTACATACTGTTCAAGAAAACATCAGCTGCATCAATGAAAAGTAAGAGTTCTTGAACAAGGTTTATGTATTGTCCCCCAATATTCAAAATCAATTGTTAAGCACTTCAACATTATTAAGACTATATCAAATATGAAAACGTCTAAAAAAACTTACCAAAAGATAGCCATGATAATCTGATCAGTGACCCACTCATTCTTTGATTTGAGTGCGTTTATGCATTCAGTTGTCATAGTAATATCTCTTGCCTCAAACATAGCCACTTAAGAAATCAAAATCTAGAACCCAACTCAGCCAGCCTTTGACAATTTATCGAATCTCATAGAGTTGTCTCATGAATAAATTGCTAGTTGCTTTTCTCCCTTTCCAGTGCAATGTACTCTTCATAGGAAGCCTTGGCCCTTATGTCTCTGTTATGTGTCACTTCTTGCATTTGAATGCCCTCATCCTTTGGTTGTTGGGCTAGTGGAACCAATAAGATGTCTCTCATTCTTTTATCCACCCAATCAGTGGGATGAAGGAGCTTGTCATATCTATATCTTACCCTCTTCATCGTCTCAATATCTTTAACCATTAGTGTGACTCTATGTGCATCGGTAGCTACAAGCATTCCATCCTGAAAAAACTCTATCATATAATCTTTAGCAGCTTCTTGAAGAGTATACGAAACTGTTCTCTACCATCGATGTTCAAGATTCCAATCTTCAACACAAATTCTCCTAACAAGCCTTTGGAATGGGGCTTTTGGGATAGCAAATCCCATGGCCAATTGTGCTTTTCTTATCTCTCTTAGTGCTAATGTTTTTTTCTTAAACCTCCTTGGTTTGGCTTGCTTGAGTATATGCACTAATTTACCCTTTCTTTGGTGATGGTCCCTTTGAGATGCTTCTACTTTGGCAGCAACTACTGTGATGTCAGGAACTTTTCCATGTTTTCTTGCTGTGGATTTGGTCCTTGACATATCCAATCTTGTTAACTAAAAAAACATCAAACACAATTCTCAAAGCATCAAGAGAGGTTGTAAGATTGCAAACCACTATAGGACATATGCAAAACATGCTCAACAAAGAGATTTAGAATTACATCATAGTACACCAACATACTAAACCACTTTCTTATATAACTTTACATGTTAAGCAAACAAATTAGTCATATGTTATTGAACATGAAAACACCAGAGAGGATGCTTCAAACAATCAAAAATATGCTAAAGAAAGTCCTAGACATGTTCAAGAGAGTAAGAGGCCATTGGAATTAATCCACTCTGATGTGTGGACTACTAAAGCTACATCTATTGGAGGCTGTCATTATTTTGTCACTTTTAGTGATGACTACAGTTGAAAAGTTTGGGTGTATTTTATGAAAAAGAAAAGTGAAGTGTTTGGGCATTTCAAAGCTTTTAAAGTTATGGTTGAGAAAGAAATAGGCCTACAAATAAAATGCCTAAGGTCAGATGGAGGGGAGAGTATACCTCAAATGAGTTTGCAAGGTTCCTACAGGAGCATGGCATAAAGCATCGATATTCATGCAGTCATACCCCATAGCAAAATGGACTTGTAGAAAGAAAAAATAGGCATATTGGAGAGGTATCTCGTGCCATGCTCAATGAAAAAGACCTGCCAGATTATTATTGGGCTGAAGCAGTTGCTACAGCAGTCTACATAATGAATAGGACTCCCACTATAGCAATACATGGCATGACGCCAGAGGAGAGGTATACTGGTAGGAAACCAGATATACTGATTTAGTTATGAGTTCATCATAGCAGAGCAGACACATGTCATTTCAAGAGATCTAGAATCTATGCGGGATCTATGTGGAGAGAGAATCTCATTAAATATTTCATGCCAAATCGTGTGAGGAATGTAGAATAATAGATTTATTCTTTCTTGGACTAACATGTTTATAGTCTTCAATGACACATTTGACGCGAGATAGTCTATTTTATTGCTTTTTTCATATTTCTAGTGACAAATAAAGAAGAAAATAGCGAAAATCTTAGAGGGACCAAAAATGAGCTCCCTTTTTTCCTAATGTGATGCGCATACCAACAATATGATCTGTAGGTCCCAAATCCTTCATGTCAAAGGCCTCATGCAACTTGGCCTTCAATGCATCCAGCTCATGAGTGTTCTTGCTAGCCAATAGCATATCATCCAAATAAGGTGTCAGGAGTATTAAGCTATTATCCTTAGCCTTTTAGTATAGAGGCAGTGATTAATCTCAATTCTTCTAAAACCTTGGGAGCAAATGAAAGCATCAAAATTTTGATACCATTCTCTAGGCACTTACTTAAGGCCATAGAGACCATTTTTCAGCCTGCAAACCAAATGATCTTTGCCCTTTTCTTCAAAGCCTTCTGGTTGTACCATGAAAATTTTCTCATGCAAATCCCCATGCATGAAAGTTGTCTTGAATCCATCTGCATAAGCTCCATATCCTCTGCTATCATCCAAGTACATATCTAAGTGTGGTCATATTCACAACCGGAGAGACGATCTCATGAAAGTCCACACCCTTCTCTTGGTTGAACCCTTTAGCAATCAAACGGGCCTTGTACTTAGGCACATCATCACCTCTGACCTTCATCTTGTAGACCCATTTACATGGCAATGATTCCTTTCCATGTAGCAAAGAAACCAAGTCCCAAGTCTTATTTTTCATGAGTTAATGATCTTCATGCAGCATAGCCTCTCTATAGCAAGAAGGATCCTTGCAAATTAGTAAGCATCACATAGTCTTGCCCCTGGAACAAATCACTCAGGTGTTCTAGACACTCTAGTTGATCTTTTCAAGGGCATTTTAGCTTTTAGTCCCACATGCATATCAGCCACATTTGGCTCATCATTTCCACCAATAGATGATCCATCATCACTCTTGATTGTGTACATGTGGGAGTACCTGGTGGCACCATTTCCTACACATTTGGTGCATGGACAACTTGTTGTCTATCAACATATGCAGGTGGATTCACATCCTGGAAAGTGATTATCCTCAATTCTACATCCCACATAGGTATCTTATGCATCTTCTTCTCATTGAAGATCACATCATGGATTCGTGTAATCCTCTTTGCTTCTGGATCCCAGAGATGATAGCCCATCTCTCCACTTTCACCATAACCTAGAAAGATGCATTTCCTAGACTAAGGATCTAGCTTCTTCCGAAGCTCTTTTGGCACATGTGCATATGTCTCACACCTAAATATATGAAAATGAGACTAAGAGGGATTCTTGCATTGGAAAGCATACATTACAAACTTTCTTGAATGGTGTAGTTCATCTTTTCTACAATTGGATTTTGCTCTAAAGTATGAAGGGACATGAGCTCCCTCTTGTTGATCCCACATGTATCACAGAAATGCTGAAACTCATGAAGGCGATACTCTCCACCTTTGTTAGTCCGTAGGCATTTAAGCATTCTACTTGATTGATTTTCAACCAAAGACATCCATTTTTGAAATACCTAGAACACATCGCTCTTCCGAGCTATAGCATAAGCCCAGACTTTCTGAGTCGCATCATCAATGAATGCCACATAATATTCAACCCCGCCTAATGACTGTGTAGGCATGGGACCACATATGTCTAAATGCACCAAATCAAGCCTTTCAAGATCTTTCTTTAACCTTCTTTTATGGGCTGATTTAGTCTTCTTCCCATAGAGACAATGCTCACAAAATTAAATTCAAAGTCAGGAAAACTCAAATGCGGTTTCATTCCATTTTGGCTCATATGGCCCAGTTGGCAATGCCACAAAGAAGTACTTGGCTCTTTGGTTATTACAACAACATGATCAGACACCCTGATACATGTGAGTGATATAGAGTCCCACACTTGACACCTCTTGCCAAAACAATAGAGCCCTTCTAAACAATCCAATAGTCAAAGCCAAAGGTGGTCTGAAATCCAACATCATCTAGTTGACCTGCTGAAATGAGATGGTTGGTCAGCTTAGAAACATGTCTCACATTTTTAAAAACAAAATCATACCCATTTGCAAAAGAAAACTTTATGTCACCTGCCCCAACTATGTCACATGCATATTTATTTCCAAGATGCCCACAACTTGTCTTTCCATTGTCATGAACCATTCCATATGGGGAGTAACATGGAATGAAGCACCAGAATCCAAAATACAATCCTGGGAATATGCATCATTTGAAGTGCTAAGAAACTCTACAGGTAGACTAGAATTGAAGAGAATGTCATTGTCATTATCATCAATGGTGACTGCATTGAACTCTTGGACTCTCTTCCTTTGTCCTCCCTTGGATTCTCTTCCTTTGTCCTCGCTTGCACTCTCTTCCTTCTTATTTGCACCCCAATTTGCATTCTTTTTCTTATCCTTTTGCTCTCTTTTCAGCTTGTATCAATCCTTTTCATGTGGCCCTTCTTGCCACAATGATAACACTCAATGTTCCATGCCCTAGATTTGCTACGAGACTTTCCTCTTTCTTGGGACTTCCCCCCGAACTATGATCTACCCCTTTGCACATTTAAGGATTCATCCAGCTTGTTGCCATCCATACTTTTGTCTAATCTCCTCATCCAACAAGCTACTTATAACATCATCAAACTTCAGTACTCCACTAGGTGTAGAGTTACTGATAGCTATACAAAATGTATCCCATGATGATGGCAATGAACAAAAGAGGAATATTGCCTTAGTCTCTGCATCAAAATTTAGCTTTTGAGCCTGAAACTAGTTGAAAATAGTATTGAATTCATTCAAGTGAGAAGCAGTGGTGACCCCTTCCTTCATTTGCAGCTCAAACATCCTCTTCATGAGGTAAACTTTATTAGAGGTAATTTCCATCTTATAAGTGGCACATAATTTCTTCCATAAAATTTCGTAGTCTGCTCATTTACTACAGTAAAATAAATTGACTCTGCAAAATGAAGTCTAACTATAGACTTTGCTAAGGCATCCAACTTATTCGAATCATCCTCATACATAACTACATGCTTAGCTGCAATCCCTTCCAAGGGTTTGATTTGCTTCTTTTGAATAAGCACATCCCTTATTTGTTCTTTCCATAGAAAAAAGTTTGCCCCATCAAAAATTTTAATGCTAAAAAGCTCATTTTCAGACATGGAAGAGGATGGCATGATGCAAATAAAGAAAATCCCAAATGCTAGTGCCTGCAAGAAAGAATCACACAAAATACTAGGTGCACTGAAATCTTTGCCACAATGGAGGGTAATATCACCAAAAACTCAAAGCTCAAAGCATCAAAATGCACTTGACTGTTATGCATATACTATGAATCCATATGAGCAAATTTGGCCCAAAAGAAAATGCCAACTTGCAATGACAAAATAATGGCCAACCCAATGCCAAAGAGCCAAATGCCTTAAGCATAAACACCATCCATGAGACTAAGCATCAATACAAGGCTTGAATAAAGTGCACAATGCCAGAAAATAGCCAAATAGGCTTTACAATGATACCATGTGTGTGAAAAATCAAATCATGTGCAATTTGCCCATTGTTGATAAGTCAGTCAAAATGCCTTTGAACACTCTGAAGTTTGCTTACTAAATTGTGGAACGTCGGGTTTCAGGAAATGTGATGATGTGAAACTGCATGTGAGTGAAGGGACTGGGAACTATTTAGTAATTTTTTGGCATGGCTTCGATTGGCTACTTTGGAGTTCCCTCTACTATGGATGATCTAATATACTTTGAACTAGATCTAGTCTAGCCATCGAGCTATGTAAAAGTAGCAAATAATTCATTTTCTTTGTTTGTTTTAGGTGTTGGGTCACATGCATTGATGTAGAGGCTAATGTGCATGCAACAAGTGGATTTGTCACGAAGGCTCAAAAGTGTGTGATACTTGTGCTAAAAAGTGTATAGTACTTGTGTTGAAATGTGCGCATGATGTGATGAGTGTGTAGAGCACAAAGAATCATGCTTTTTTTCTTTTTGGAGTGCCCTCAAATTCTTCTTAAATAAAGAAATATCGCTTGATCAAGGTGGGGGGGCAAAAAAGGGTGCTCATGATGATGTGGCACTTAGGGTCACATGTAGGAGTGTGCCTAGCAAGAGGTGTGCCTGCCAAGAGGTGTGGCAGATGATGAGGTGGATTGATGGATGGGCACTGATGATGTGACAGTGACACATCATTGCTGATGTGGCACTACCTATGTGGTAGTCCACATGATAGATAATGTGGGAAATCAGGTGCTAATGTGGCAAAGTGCCACATGGTAGATAGGATGTGGTTAATGATGTGGTGCAATAAGTGCCTCATGGTAGATATTTGATTAAAGGTGTGTGTGGTGACCCTAGAGGATACGGTTTGACATGTGGTGGATTTTGCATGGAGGGAAGCTGCTCCCAAAATCTCAAAGCTACTATGTGACCATTCTGTCGGGGTTGTTCCATCGAGGATGTCGCATGCAATTGCTTGTTGGTGATGCTCGTATGGAGGAGCTTATGAAAGGAGCTTGGTAGTTGGGATGCTACTGGAGGCTAGCTACGAGCTTGGTTGGAGAGGCATCTTTACGTGAATGCGCTAAAGCAATAGAGTTTGCGGATCTCTTTGAGGTGCACAGTTTCTGCAGGTCAAGAGTCGGGGATACCCTACATACTGGGTTTTTTGTTGCCCATGTGATTGGCTATGAAGTAGGCTGGAGAGGGTCAGTTGGTTGGTCAAGAGAGCTTTGGAGCTCAGAGGCTTGGGACTAGCAGGTATTGTCATATGTAGACATCCATGCAGCCAATGAAGGCAGTGGTTGGTGGGTAGTAGCGAGCTAAGGGTGTCCACTTTTTGACCACTCGAGGCAAAGTGTGACACCCCCAACTTGCAAATACAAAGGATTGCACTACCTCGATCGTGGTACTACATGTAATCAAGCTTCAACACGTGGAGGTTTGGGAGTTGACGAGTGGAGGTTCGAGAGGATAAATAAGCTTGATCGTGGTATTGTGCAAAAATCACAGCTTGGCAAATAAACCTCGAGTGTGATTATGTGTCATCTAGTGTACCTACCTCGTTTGATGTGTGTGGCAGCCTACATGCGCATCCAAAAACCTCGAGCACGACACTCTAGGCACAACACTTTGGGCACCCATGGCAACACCATTTTCAGGGAGCTGGCAAGTCAAATACCATGATTGAGGTATATCATACCACGATCATGGTATTTCCTACCTCGATCGTGGTATTTCCTACCTCGATCATGGTATTTAATACCTCAATTGTAGTATGCACGGATGACACATATTGCACCCATGGCAATGAGTTGGCATTCAAATTACCTCGACAGGGATATGTTGACATGGCATATGTTTAGCATTTGGTAAGGCAAATCCTATGTGGTATGCTTGTGTCATTGCATAAGTACCTTGATCGAGGTAAGTTGGCTTGCCGAGTTGGCAAAGAAAACCTCGATCGTGGTCATTACATGGATCCTTCACATGCATAGGTGTTGCATGTAGACCTCGATCAAGGTATGGTTCTTGATGCCTCACATGCATATGTGTGTGAAGGAAACCTCGATCGTGGTGTGTCCATACATCCCTGGCATGCATGGATGTCACATCAAATCTGCTATCGAGGTATTAATTATATGGTATGCCCTGTCAACTACCATGATCGAGGTAATTGACTATGATAAGCCATTGTGATTACCACAGGGCAGCTGACACATGTACAGAGTTTAGTCCAAAACTAGGATTGAGGTGGTAATTGCAACTTTTTGATGAAAATCGCTGATAGACATCTCAGACGGACATGGCGAGCGGAGGCGATTCTCGGATGCAGGGCAGCATGACAAGGGGAGGGGCAATGCAATGATGCGAGGGGCGCCCAAAGATTCTAGGTTGGCCCTCATGCATAATGTGTTTTAATAGGCGCTTCCTTCTGTGTTTTTCTATGATGAAACCCAGGGTGGCTGAGGGAAGGGGGAGGCAGAGGGAGTGGGGAGGGAGGTGCAGGCATATGGAGGGAGGTGGAGGTGTATGCAGGGAGGCATAGGGAGTGGGGAGGGGGGTGGAGTCGCATGGAGGGTGGTTGAGGGAAGGGGGAGGCGGAGGGAGTATGGAGGGAGGTGGAGGCATAGGGAGGGTGGCTGTGGTAAGGGGGAGGTGGAGGGAGTGGGGAGGGAGGTGGAGGCACAGGGAGGGTGGTTGAGGGAAGGGGGAGGCAGAGGGAGTGGGGAGGGAGGGTGATGGAGGGAGTGGGGAGGGAGGTGGAGGCATAGGGGGGGGGGGGAGAGGCAGATGGAGGTAGGGATGTGGAGGTGAAGGTGGAGGTGGAGGCGGGGGGGAGCGAGAGACATGCATTGGGGCAAATTCTGGGCTGTTATCAAATGCTGTTATCAAAATGCATGGGCAACCATATCGGTCAATGGATACCACTTGTCTGTAGGTTTAGGCATCAATTTTATTTTATGCATGTTAATGTTGCATTTTTCGTGTCCTCATTTGGGAATTGTAAGCTTAATCTTCATGCTACGAATTCAAATCCCAATGGCAATCTATGCTCTTATTTCTAGTAAGTGAGATTTTCATTCTTGAAAGGGGCTAAAGACATTGAATAATATCCAAGTTTAGATAGCTTAATTTGGTTCTCTCATAATGTATGACTTGATAAGGTTTGTAAGTGTAGACTTCCACAGTATATGATAACAAATACATAGTCTTGTGAGAACTTTTCTTCATAGCTAGAAATTTTATAGAACCAAATCAAGTATAGTGTCGTTTCAAAGAATCCTCGTGTACCCGAATGAAGTGACAACATCCTTGTGTACCCCAATGAAGTGACATATACTAATAGTAATGGTGAGAAACATTATCCAAAAAAGATATGAAAATGTGTGCAGAGGATTTCTCTCATTTGCTCAAAAAGAAATGTAGAGGGTTGTTTTGCTAGATGGTTTATCTCTTCTCATGTCTATTTGTTATAAAATTTGGAACTAGTGAACATGAGATTTTGAGATGTACATTAGTCATTGGAATTTGTTAAGCATAGAGCTTAAGTGATGATGTTTAACAAGTCGACGAATTTGTTGGATGGTATAGTGATGGAATGAGATTTTATAATGGATTGTACATGAGTCTATGGGTTTGGTTTAATGTTACAAGTATTTGTCTTTGAATGCTTAAGTCTTTTGTTGACTCACATCTTTATCGTCAATGCAATTATATTCACGAGTAGAATGACTTGTCGATAGACAGGCTAAGCATCCACCTTTGTCCAATTTAAAGGTTTGCATCCTAGGTTGCCTTAATTTCTACAAATGGATTACCTGATGATTGCAACATGTATCAAGAATAGAGGTCCTCCATGTAGTTTTGTTAGAATGTGCAAAACAAATAAAGAGATAGAAATAGGCCTTGTTCTCTCAGAGCATATACCTCTAAAGTCTTTGTGCGACTTTGCGTAGCTCAACACACACCACAACTTCTATATTGATTCCATTTTAGTATTATTAATTTAGGAGGTTAGCATAAGGGCCACATGGTAGTGCCATGTGGCAGACCCTCCTCGTATTGAAAGGAGGCGCCCATATGTACATGTTAGCAAGTGGGAGTCTAGTCCCTCCTACTTTCTCTCAAGAATTTCAATGCCATAGTTTATGCATCTCAAGCATAATGTAAGGAGTCAAGCGACACTTGACTACTCACATTGACAAATAGACTCACCTAATACAATGGTAGAACCCAATTCACCTCGTTGAATAGCGGCCAACACATTTTACAGGTTTAGTAGTAGATAATTTTCATAGAGGCAATAGGGTTCTACACCTGAGCATGCATGTGTATGTGGGTAGACACATGCAAACATACATATACAACTTGAATTAGTGACCTTAGACGTATCTGTTTATTTGTGCAGACCTGATGCAACTCCCACCACTATACAGTAGCAGATTGAGATTTTGAGAGTCAAGATGAGGACTCTGTAGGACGCTGGGGCCCCCTCTCACTTGGTCGTGTTGGAAAACTGAAGGAAAAGAGTAGAGTAGACACAAACTCAGAATACTTGCATTACTTCCATTGTAGAATGAAGAAGAGTGAGGTCCTTAAGTAGGCACCTCATACATGCTCACTGACATCACTGATGACCTCAGAGCTCCACAATCATCTCCTCAATCTGCTCCTAGATTCTCTCAATCATCCTATGTGGCTTTCCACCACCTAACTGTGCTTGTGGGCACCTAACTGTGCCTCTGACACTCACACATAGAAACATAAGGTGTGCCTGAGGCATACACCTTGAGATATCCCAACAAACCCCCCCTCAAGGGAATGCCTCAGGCTATGTCAAGGATACATCTAGTCTCATAGTTTCTCATGCCATCTCATGGTGGTCAAGGATAAATCTATGGCTAGGTTCTCATGCTAGCAAGGGTTCCCTTGGGTGTAAGGTAATGGGTGTAAGGTAAACAAAAAGGGATACAGAAAGACCTTCCAATAGTTATCTCCCCTGTATGTACATGCACACAATGTCTGCAGAAGGTACCATGGAACAAAACATACACATGGCCTACATCATAAGGTACCAGAGGTGTTTACAAAACACACAAAACACAATAGTTTATTTTCATTCATTTTGGAGGACTATCTAGGTTGAGTACCTTGACATAAAAAGAGAGATCTGGAGCATACATAAAGATGTTTAAAATGCATAATCTTCATGCGATGGCTCATCTTGTGGAGGCTCAACTGAAAGTAGATTTGCATTTTCTTTCTTTGCTTTGGCTCTACAAAACTTCTCATTATGGTTGTTCTTGCCACAGTGCTTGCATGGATTAATTTTGAAGCAGTCCTTTGAAAGGTGATTTGTCTTTCTACAGTGATTGCAAGGAGTATACTTGCCCTTCTAGACTTTTATAGCATAAGCAGTGTCATTGCCTTTCTTGAGCTCCATATGCCTTTCTTCTTCTTGGAGAGCAGAGATAATACCTTCAAGATTAGGATTAGGAAGATTTTTCAAAGTGGTAACTATGTGATCATAATCTTCAGGCATGCTCTTAAGTAACACTGCCATAGCATCATCTGGAGAAATAGGAGAGTTGATAGAAGCTAATTATTGAGTCATAAGACTCCACATATAGTTGACATGAGTTGCTAAAGTAGTACCACTAGCCATCTTCAATTCAAAGAAAGAGATTCTAAGAGATAGTTTAGAGATGTGAGAGCTAGCACCAAAAATCATGTCAAGCTTCTGCCAAGCTTCCGAAGGAGACTCCAAGTCAGAGATATGGTGAATATAATCATCTCCTAAAGCAAGAGCAATGATACCGTATGCTCTTTCTTCTCTAGCTGGATCCCTTGCCAGTCGTGTCAGAGTTGAGGATTCTCCAGCATTGGAGGCCGTAGAAGAAGCGGTAGGAGTAGGTTTGACAAGTCCCCATAAGTTCTCCCTCATCAATGCAAATTTCACCTTCATCTGCCATGTATGGAAGCCCTTTCCATTGAACTTTTCTAGATTCAATAGGGTAGCCATGAGAGGGTCTAACCCAGATATTGGGCAGTGTCTATCTCTCTTACAAGGAAAAAAAATAACTGAAAGACTTCCAAAATATGAGCACTTGATGTAGCAAAGACTAGTGACCAATATTCAAACAATGATGCTTCTTCTTACATGCTTCACAGAGGTGGCTTAAAATGAGAACTTTCCAATCAAAACCAGGTCTAGTAATTTAAAACAAAACTGAAGCCACACTTGTACTGAAGTTATTGAAAGCTTCAAAAGACCAGAAATGCTAGAGTAGCATTTTATGTAGCATCATCTTCAAAAGCTTGTCAAAACTGTCAAAACTAAAGAGCTGAACTTGGAGGGCTTATAGCTCACTCTTCAAAGCAAAAGAAAGGGGGATTTCTGAGGCAAAAGAAAGCTGGTATACCACAGTAGATCCTCTGGGAAGAAGAGGTGCAAAAATGTGTCAGGTCGCCTTCTTTTCCTTCTACTAAGTCGACTAGTTTTTCTCTGTTTACAGCTTGAATATGCAGCCATTGTTGCTCAGATTTCAGCATAGGATAGCTCTAGGTATGGACCAGCTCCCCCTGAAAGGAATTAGAGAAAGATCAAGTGTGCTAGGAGAAAATGCAGAAGAGACAGTCGACGACCTTCGTGTAATGGCGACGAGCAGAGGCAAAGATTCGTCAATTCCTTGCAGCCAAGGGTTTGCCCCTTCAAGGTGGATCTCCTGCAGGAAGGGTGTGGGAAATGGTTGAGAACCAGAGGAGAACAGGCTTAAGCAAATTTTGGGAAGAAGAGGGAGAGATGGTGAAGAAGAAGAAGAAGAAGATGATGATGATGTGGCAGAAATGGGCTCAAGGGGGATCAAATGGCTCTGATACCAAGTTGGAAAACTAAAGGAAAAGAGTAGAGTGGACACAAACTCAGAATACTTGCATTACTTCCATTGTAGAATGAAGAAGAGTGAGGTCCTTAAGTAGGCACCTCATACATGCTCACTGACATCACTGATGACCTCAGAGCTCCACAATCATCTCCTCAATCTGCTCCTAGATTCTCTCAATCATCCTATGTGGCTTTCCACCACGTAACTGTGCTTGTGGGCACCTAACTGTGCCTCTAGCACTCACACATAGAAACATAAGGTGTGCCTGAGGCATACACCTTGAGATATCCCAACAGGTCGCGAGTGTGGATGCAGCCATCAATGGTCTATGTCAACTAGGTGGTCACGAGGACCTTTACCAAATATTCTAGTCGTAGGTAGAGGATGAGGTAGGAGGTCAGGGCATGGATTGGAGAGTTGTACATGCCCTATTTCAGCATGATTCTCCTCATAGGCCAGCTCTAGGTCTACTTTTTTGGGATGGTTAGACAGCGTCCCAGCAACCTCGTTCAGGATAGATTTTTCACATATTGCAATGTATGCACCCCATCATGGCAGTGCATATCTATCTGAGGTATATCGCTGCCAATGGTAGTCAATTGCCTCACAACCGCTAGATCCCTCGCTCATTTGCGATGCAACTATATGCTAAGTTCATCCTTGGGCATAGGGTGGACTATCTCAATGTGTCCTGGATCAGGAGCTAGATGTGGCAAGATGGGATGCCAACAGTAGGTAGTAGGTGTGTGACATCAGTGCAAGGCACCAGAGCTTCATACGGTCCCTACACCAGCATTACAATATATCATAGGACACTAGATTCAGATGTTCATTTTGTAGCCACATCCTTGCATGACATGGTCTCTGCCTTGTCAAGATCTATATAGGTAGAGATCATTGTTCTTGATCTAGAAAATTTGCCATGTTTTTTTTCATTGCAAAGTCACGTTAGAATGATTTTTGCATGTGCACACTTCAGATTCCACCTCCCACAGATGAGCATGACGCACGTATTGCTGATTTAGAGGCATGGTTGGCAGAGTCTACTAGCGAGGTTAGTCGTTCATCATCTTTTACTATATTTTGGTGCCGCATGAGTTACTCATGTGCCATGCCCCTTTCTCACCTCATGATGCATACCATCGAGCTGAGCACTATTTGTATCAGTTGAGGAACATCTCACGTGATAAGATTCGCCATAGGATACACCCTAGTGTGGCCTTGTATCCCGCCCCTCCTGCAGATGTTCCCATTAGATGTCCCATAGACCTAGCTGTACTCTCTAGGATCCCCATGTCTATGTGCATCCTTTGCTAGGAGGATTTTGACAGTGTAG
The DNA here is from genome assembly GCF_047967505.1 of Dipteris shenzhenensis. Classification (NCBI taxonomy): domain Eukaryota; kingdom Viridiplantae; phylum Streptophyta; class Polypodiopsida; order Gleicheniales; family Dipteridaceae; genus Dipteris; species Dipteris shenzhenensis. The sequence continues at coordinate 4,006,724 of NC_141616.1, forward strand.
GAATTTTTTGGCCTAGGATGCAGCCACCTCGCACATCTCCACTGCTTGACCTAGCATATGGTTTCATAGGCATGTTGTTCAGTTTGTTTTGTTGATATTGGAGTGCCTACCTATCGTGGTCTAGGCATGGACGGTGTGGCCAGGCTATTGACCCCATTGCTCGCACGAACTTGACCAAGCATTATAGGGCAGAGGCACAGAGAGACTTGCTTGAGTAGGAGGGATTTGATGCTGCAGTGATTGCCACATGTATATCCTAGCAGTTTTCGTATGCAGACTTCATGCCCAGTGATGAGGCACAAGCAGAGGAGGCACGATGCATTGAGCGAGAGGCACACCTAGAGATATCCTTGTAGGATTGGGTGCAATAGAATATTGGGGAGGATATGGACTAGCGGCTCAGACGTGAGGAGGAGCTTAATTGTGCTAGATTTGAGGCACGAATCTATGCAAATCAGTGACTTTGGGAGCTCAGGCGCACATATGTGAAGGATGAGAGGATTATGGAGATATAGGCAGTGACTCAGCATGCTGCTGCATCCCATGGAGATGAGGCTGGACCTTCTACATAGCGGATGATCGGACAGAGTGTCGTGCAGGAGCCTCATCAGAGGGTGATTAGAGGCACCTATGTTGAGTTGTTAGATTCCTCCAATGATAGCTGATGTAGGTGGCACATACTTTGGCCATCATGTATGTGTACTTTGATGTATATGGAATACTTTGATGACCATGCATGTACTATGGGTTATCTACTTTGATGATGCTGTACATACATTGATGATGATGATTGATGACTATAGATGACATCCGTGTTGCGCGATATGTGATGATTATGGTGGTTATGTTATTTTCAGCATGTGATTCTATTGTATCTTTGTTTATCATGATACTCTCTGTCTCTGTCTCTCTCTCTCCAATCTTATCTCACATAAAATGTGAACAATGCAACGGATTTAATTCAAACACCTTAATGGAAAATTTGTTATGAATGATTGAGAAACTATCGGCAATGCATTGGCCCATGGCACCATGGAAGAACCTCCCTAATCATCATCGATGCATGCTGAGCAAAAACATGCAAAGCGTCGAGAAAAGATTGTGGGGTCTGAGTCACCTGTGCTCCTGATAGAATGTAAATCAAGAGTGCCAGGCATGGTACGACAATCAAAAGGCCTAGACTGATCAACGCTCTATATGTCCACACACTAGAAAAACCGTATGACCACCTTGTCATCACGCGACTGATACGAGGATAATGCACTAGTGCCTAAGTGCTGGGTACCCCACTGCATCACATCACATGCATCCACAAAGCGAGCGGCACTGTCTCATAGTAGCTCCACCCTATCTCATAGTAGCTCCACATCACCGGAATTCCCATCTCGTGGTGCCATATGTAGAACCAATAAAACTGCATGGCGGAATTGAACTGACCACCACCTGTCGAACCAAACCGAGTGCCACTGCCATGTCACACCCTGATCCCTCGAGAAACTATCGTGGAGACTGAAACAATGCTGCATAAAATGGGCATCGTGCGAGTGATCATCACTAATGTAGAAGTGATACTCCTGGACAATGATGCACGAGTCCATGGTGCTATCAATTGCCATCCACTTGAGCCTTTGCATGATGATAGCTAATATGCACAAATATAGCAACCTACAGATGGCACATAAAAAGCAATGAGGATGATAGAAAGAAATAAATGAAATGCACAAGAAAACACAAGCAAGAACAATACTCGTTCACATGTCACTTGGTTGGAAAAATAATACTCCGATTGGATCTCGTACTGTGGTACAAAGGTATAGTTCTCCGCAAAGTCCACCATCGAGACAACCACCCCTATGGGAAATGTGCTCAAGCAAGCACAAAACTATCGATCCTCCCACTTTACAGTGTGGGAGTGCTGTATGTAGTGGTACAACTTCCCTGGAAAGCATCAATGAAAGCAACACGTGGAGTTTGCTACTCCACAAGTTGCAACCTCTTGGATTGTGCACCACCATCTAATGTCAACATGATGTACTCGTACTACCGCCAATGCACAATCTCCACATCACTGACAACTAGCGGAACTCGTGGCACTCTAGCAAAATGACCACACACTATACACCTCCCCTCTATGCAATCAAGGGAGTGGTACAAAGTATCGTCATCTTGTGCACACAATATGGAGTGAATGAAGTCATGAGGGCGAGTAGGAACCAATCCCCTCTGACCATCAAGGGAACAAAATACATCGTACATCAATCGAAAATCAACATGATAGTGACAACAACACATGTCATGCTCTCTAGATCACCGCACAAACCATGGCCTGCACCGTTCAAATGACCTTTGCCCAATCCTGACCTCCGTGTGTGCACCTCTACAAACTGAGTGTACAACTCAGTCTGGGTACACTCCAAAAAACATCCACCATGCTCAATGTACACACCATGTGACACCCTCTTTCACACTGCCTTCTTGAACACTGGAGATACCCTGCAATGCTCCTCCCAAAACTATAGTATGATGGACCTAGTGCGATCATCCAATAGTCGATTGCTATGGGGTGCACGGCCACTCAAATCCCAAAGAGCATCAACATCATGGTCCTTTAGACTTTGCCTCCTAATCATACCTGCTCGCAATGTGTGTGGTGCAATGTCAAGGAGACGCGATGTGGTGTGTACATGGCCACCCATCTATGGTCTACTAATGGCAGCCACAATGGCACGATGTGCTACCAATGCATCTGCAGTGTTCCTAGGCTTGATGGATGCATAGATCCGATGAACACTAGAAAGGACCTCGCTACATACTGCCCTATCTCTAGATGCAACAAGACCAGCAAGGCTCCTACACTCCACCAAGGCAGGGTGATATATCAAGCAAGATAGTAGAGCTGGCTGTGAAGTTGGTGTAATGTCACTAAAGAATGACTCCACTATCCTACTAGCACGATGACGAATGGTAGTCCTAGGCAAGTCACGTCGTGATCCATCACAAGGGGGAGGTGAAGGGGGGGGGAGGGGTGGGAGGTAGAGTGGAGGGAGTAGAGCTACAGGGGGGAGGTTGGGGGGGAGGGGGGGAGATAGAGTGGAGGGGAAAGAGCTAGAGGAAATAATGGAGGGGGGAACAAGAAGGGGGGGGGAGGGTTGTAAGGCAAACAAAGACCCGGTGGAGGTGGAAGACTAAGGTGGCGATTGACTGATGACTAGGCTCCAACCATGCTTATGATGTGGCTTCATGATGTGGCACATGTGGCTAAGGTGGCAAAAATGTAGAATGGTGAGGTGGCAAATCATTGTGATGTGGTAGCTCATGTGATGATGTGGAAGAGGGTGAGCTGATGACGTGGACATTGATGATGTGTGAGGTGGCAAGAGGTGGGGAGGTGGCATGGGTGACCATAATCAAACTTTCTTACATGGCGGGATGATGATACAATTTAGATGAGTTGTCTAATGAGTCAACCTTCCACATGTGCACCATGCCACCCCCCAAATGGTGGCCACTAGGATTGGTGATCTACCAAGCTTACCTTTCCAAGCCTAATTAGGCTTGGTATTTGGCTTGGCTAGCCCCTTGTCCCTAAAAGGGGGGATTTTAACATGGGGAGGCCAAAATTGACCCTTTCGTATGTCCATTTTAACCAAAATTTTTTTCTTGGATTCATCACGTGGAGGAGGTTAACATATGTGAATTTTGACGTAATTGGTTATGTGCACAAATTATTATATTTATTTCATTTTCCTTTACTAGTCCTCTTACAAGTGAAAGTAAAAATTAATCTCAGATCTCTCAAAATCCAACCATTAAATTTGTGATCTTTCAATTCTAGCACATAACCTTGTGTGTCCACTAACCCTCTATCAAATTGGATTTGTTCAATTAATCATAATACTAAAGAAATGTTGTGGTACAAAAAAATGTGTCTTTTTTTGTCCATAAATATTCAAAAATTAATATTATTTATATAACCCTTCCAAAAAATTCCAAAAAATCAAGTTAAGTTGCACCATATGTGAACACACTTCTTATCAAGTTTCACCTTCATTTGATGTATAACAAGGGAGAAATTGTGAATTTAGTGTCATAGTGTCTGTTTGTGAAAAAGTGTGACAGGGGCTATGACCCTGAAGTCGGCCGCAAAGAAAGTTTTTATGAGTATCTCCAATTTTCGATCAGATCACACCATTATGTGTACAAATGCATGTGTGGTGTTTTGTCTTGAGACTTCAAGAACTAAATACTTAGGGAACTAGATCAAATCTCACAATTTGTGTGCAAAAAAGGATGTTCTACCCCCTCCCAAGCCATGGAAAGTGGTCAAAAAGTGGACACCCTTAGCTTGTTACCACCCTGGTGTAGGAGTCAATGGAAGTAGATGGTAGTGGCCCTTGGAGATGCTTGTAAGCCATTTGCTGTGGCAAGGATTGAAGTGGAGAAACTTGTTGAAGGAGGTTTGCAGGCCATGAACTCCAACTGATTTCGGCCGACTGTAAAATGATGATGCAGCCAATTGCTTAGAGATTGATGGAGAGTTAATGGAGGCCTTTGATTATTGTTGCTATAGATGGTGTGGTTGTGCGGTTGTTTTGGAGTCTTTGTAACATAGCGTCGATCGGATGGTGTTATTAGAGCTTGGTTGAGGGGAGTTGAAGGTGCTGCTCAAGGTTGTTGATGCAAAGATCTCTCTCAATGAAACCACTTTGCTCCACTCAGAGCATTAAGCTCACACACACACACACACACACACACACACACACACACGCACACACACACACACACACACACACACACACACACACACACACACACACACATGCATGCACGCACGCATGCATGCATGCATGCACACGCACATGTGCACATGCACGTGCATGCATGCATGCACACGCACATGTGCACATGCACGTGCATGCGCATGCACACGTGCATGCAGACACACACACGCACGCACATGCACAAAAGACTATGAAGCGAAATCATAAACACTCAAGAGAAAACATAAATCTCTCAAGAATAAACACTTCTCAATCAATGGAACTAGATGTAAATTCTCTGAAAGAACTCTCAAGTCCTCACTCATGAATCTCTCATAAAATGTATGGATGGAAATTCTAAAAGAAATGAAAGAAAATCTCTCTACAGAAGTGAATGGAAGGAACTCTCAAGGATCCCAATGCCTTAGCAGAAGGCAAGGGAGCTATGATACCATGACAAAATATGAAGAGGGGAGAGGAGAAGAGTAGAGATGATGAGAGAGGGCACAACTAGAGAGCACACCACAAATGACTAACTGTACACTAGATTTAGTTGAAAATTTAGAATATATACAAACCCTTTTAAGGTTAGGGCTAGGGCATCTAACCCTTTCCTTTATAGCCCTCTATGCATTAACTAGTGCTATTCACAATATCTAACACATAATGTTGAGATGGTTTCTCAACATGTTTATCTACCAAACAAGATGTAGATCATAAAATATACATAATTCTAGGATCTATCCCTATTTGCAAACCACTCTATAGACTTAGTCTACCTGAAGAACATGAGATCGAAAGACAACTGGTAGAATACCTTAGAAAGGGACAAATTCAACCTAGTAATTCACTATGGTCATCAACAGTTTTACTAGTAAAGAAAAAAGATGGCACTATGTGTTTATGCATAGATATTAGAGCTTTAAATAAAATCACTATAAAAAATACGTATCGTATGAATTGCATTGACGAGCTCTTTGATCAATTGCAAGGAGCAAAGTATTTTACTAAGATTGGCTTAAGATCAGGATATCACCAAGTACAAATTAGAGAAGAGGATTTCCCGACTAAGACGGCATTTCACACCAAGTATGGGCATTATTTATGCAAAGTAATGCCATTTTGTTTAACTAGTGCTCCAACAACTTTTATGACTCCCTAAGCTTAGTCCTTAAAAGGAAAATGTGAGTTTGATCCTCACTTCTCTAAAATATGGAAAACAATTAAAAATACGAATCCAACTAATCGAGGAGCTTTCACTGAGGAGCCACATGGAAATGGTGACACACCACAGGTTGGTAATAAAGGACTGAAATAGAAAAAATACACTATTGAAGATGGCTACCTAGCTACTGTACAAAGGTAGAGTATGTGTCCTGGATAATAATGACATTAGGTGACAAATTCTTTTTGAGTGTCATGATAGTCTGAGTGCTGGACACCTAGGAATTCAAAAGACGTATGCGCTTTTGAAAAGGAAATTCTTTTGGTCAGGAATAGATAAGGACATCTAAGACTATGTATTGAAGTGCAAAAAATGCTAGGTCAATAAGGTTGAATGCCTTAAGGTAGGAGGTATCCTACACGCATTGGAGATTCCATCTAGCAAATGGGAAAGCATCTCCATGGATTTTATTGTTGGTTTACCTGGGACATAGATAGGGCACGACTCTATGTGGATAATTATGGGTTGATTGACCAAGATGGCTCACTTTGTTCCAACCAATGAAGAGGTTAAAACTCTAGAATTAGCTAGGCTATTTGTGAAGCATATTTATAAATTGTATGTGCTACCAGTCATCAGTATTGTTAGTGACCAGGATAGAAAATTTAACAGACATTTTTGGAGGGTTGTGCTTATGAGGATGAAGATTCCTTGAATATGAGCATCGAGTATCATCCACAGAGTGATGGTTATACTAAAAGGGTTAATTAAGTCATTGACAATATGATTTGAGCATATCTATGTAAACGGCAAACTAATTGGGAATAGTATTTGCCCATATTAGAATTTGCATATAATAGTGCCAAACACTTGGCTACAGGTTTTACTCCATTCATGATGATGTATAGATTTGATGAACCTAGAGCCCCAATTGCAGTGGGACTAAAAAAAGAGAAGGTTCAAGCGGCCAAAGACTTTCTTGAAGATATGAATCAAATGCTTAAGTTAGCTTAAGATAGCATCAAAAGAGCTCTAGATAGAGCACCAAGCTATGCAAACCCTCACCGTAGAAGGTTGGAGTTTGAAGTAAATGAGAATGTCTATCTCAAGCTACCTAAATCTTTAGAAGCCCTAAAGACATGTAAATGTCCAAAGCTGTCTCCTAGGTATTGTGGACCATTCACAATACTTAAGAGAATTGGAGAACATGCTTACAAATTAGTCTTACCAAAGGGATGTAGAGTGCATCATGTTTTTCATGTAAGTAGGCTAAAAAGAAAGTTAGGAGATGATGATAATCTCATTGGAAATGAAGTCCTAACTGAACTCATTGAACTTGCTACTTTAGCACATGAACCAGAAAGAATATTAGATAGACAAGAAGAAAGAACACGACATACAATAGGGCAAGTAAGTGGAAAGATAGACTGAAGAGAATTCAATGTGGGAAAGGGTAAGCGATCTGTAGAAAGGTTTCCCAATTTTATTTTCGACGACGTAAACCATTCTTAAGGGAATGCTCAAGGAATGGTAATGTTATCTTAGCCATAATCATGAAAGTGTATTGTAACGCCCTAAGCTACAGATGCTATGGAAAGATGATCAACACGCATACTCATGCACACGTGACACACAATATGCGAGATAGAGAATTTATCATATGAATATGTGAATCTACATAATGATCAAGAGACACTTGGTCCCATGGATATACAACATGTGGTTGCAACCATTGGTGGAAGGGTTGTAGGTACTTGCAGCCCTTGCAATCTGCGCTAACCCTACAATACCCTTGCGGGCTATTAATGCCTTAACACATGGCACTCATAGTGGATTGTGCAAATCCACACTAACAACTAAGCCTAATAGAAGTTAGATTAGCACCATGTAAAGTGCATTACAAATCATTTTGGGCTATGCAAAGGTAGAGAACATGTGCAAGTAGAAATCCACTTTAACCATAGACCATAGCTTGATCTAGCCCCAAATAAGAAATTACGTGCATTTTATTAGTAACCATATAAGAAAGTACGTTTGTTCTGATGATTGCATTAGGATCGGCACTCTCTAATCCTAATTCCCCACCATGGCCAACAAAGCGATGGTTGTACTATCTTCACTTGGAGGCCCAAACTTTTGGACTTCTTCTTCTTCTCAATGATGCATCTATTGCCAACTCAAAGAAACACCATCAGTGTCACTTGGTTCTGCAACATCTAAACCCTATGCACCTGATCGTGTCATTTGCTGGTGCTGCTCCCGAATGCATGTCTCTTCCACATCCACCAACCTCACTAGTGTAATATCATCCATCATAGGGATATTGTGTTGTATGAACATAGGTGGCACATGCTTCATATCAGTATACCTTCAAGAAAAAACAACCTTGATATTGATGTAGGAGGGCAATTAGAGCCTCTTCTTATTGGTGGTGGTAAGGTCATCGGCTATGTAGACCACTTAGGGTCTTCACCTTCTGATGTATGGTCCACTTCTTTGACTTTGGCAAGGGACGTAGGGATAAACCCTGGGCACCAATAGGTGTATTATCTATCTCAATGGGATGTGAATATAGTGATGGGTGTGGGGTTGATAGTAAGGTAATAGATCATAGGCATAGGCTCGCTTAAGTGTGGTAAGCAAATGTAGTGCATGCATGTGTGAAAGGAATGTGAATCATCATGGTTGGGGTAGTGAAGGCTTTCACCTTCATTGGGGGTTGAAGGGTTTAGGAGGAGTTTAAGGGTTAGAGGGAGTTTCAGAGTTTAGAAGGAGGTTCCAAGAGAGGATGGGTTGCAAGGTTGAAGGAGAGGGGAGGAGGAATGGCAAGGTTAGGACATGTTTTTGGATGTGGAGCACAAGGAAGCATGGATACTTGGAGAAAATTGCTTGGAATACCAAAGTAGAACTCAACATAATGCCCCAAAGAGTGTGGGCTTCATTCCATTATGGGGTATTTATACAATTTGGAGAGCTTCTCTCTCTGCATGTAGGAATTGTAAGAAATTCTCTCTCTATGTGTAGAACTTGCATATGGAAGTTGCATGTAGGAGTTGCAAGCTGCATGTGGGAGTTGCATGTTGCATGTAGGAGTTGCATGTTGCATGTAGGAGTGGCATGTATAACTCACATGTAGAACATGCATGTAGGAATCACATGTAGGACTTGTCAAGATAGTGGGAGAGAAGGAAGAAGTCTCACTTGCGGCTTTCTCACATACACAATGGGGGAATACACACAAAGGTGGAGGCTAAAAAAAGTTTTCCTCTTCTTAGTTGTGAAAGCCAAAAGAACTCTTGTACAAAGAAATAGAAGAACCATATATGTGGGTCTTAAACCAAACTTAGCTAACTAAGGTGGCATACTAATTGAGCCACAAACTAGAGTACATAAGGATAGATGTCATCCAGCTATTATTCATGGGCGGTGTACCAACCGCATCTGTAGCTAACAAGTCGGTGACATAAATGCACAATGGTCACCTTGGCATATCACGAGTGGAGCTCGATATCTCAACACTCCCCCTCGAGCTCAATCCCAATTCCTACACACCAAGCAGGTCTCTGAACTTGCGCAACTTCTTTGCGCCCAATGCCTTTGTGAATATGTAAGCTACCTGATCCTTTGTGCTGACATAAACTAGATCAATAAGACCTAGTAAAACCTTCTCCCATACATAGTGATAATGCACCTCAATGTGCTTTGTTCTAGCATGATAGACTGGGTTATTTGCCAAGTGTATACTGCTCATGTTGTCACAATAAATGACAACTGGCCCATCTGTAGAGTGATGCATATCATAAAGTAGCTTATGCAACCAAGCTACCTCACATGCAGCCATTGTTGCACCCTTGTACTCAGCCTCTGTGCTCGACAAGGCTACTGTAGGCTGCTTCTTGCTGCTCCAAATGACTGCAGTACTCCCAAAAGAGAACACATATCCACTGGTAGATCGTCTATTAGAAATACTACCAGCCCAATCAGCATTAGTGTATCCATGCAACTGTATTTGAACCCCAACCTCATAAAATAGTCCATACTGCAATGTGGACTTCACATACCTGAGTATGCGTCTAGCTCCATCCAAATGTGATTTCCTTGGAGCCTGCATAAATTGACTTACCAATTCAACAACATAGCTCAAATCTAGCCTGGTAATAGTCATATAAATCAAACTTCCTACTATGCGTCTATACATAGTAGGGTCTTCCAGAAGCTCACGTGCATCTGCGCTCAGCTTCACATTCTGCTCCAAAGGAACTGAAATAGGCTTATAGCCTGACTGTCTTCCCATATTTGGACAGCATGTCCAATCCATACTGCCTCTGCATGAGCCATATCCCACTTGGTGATCTAATCACCTGAATGCCCAAGAAATAGCGTAGCTCTCCCAAATCCTTCATCTCAGACTTCTGCTTCAATAGCATTTTCACATGAAAGATATCTTCATCACTATCACCTGTGATGATCAAATCATCAACATAAATGACAAGCAGCATAATACCTTTCTCTATTTTTCTCACATAAAGTGAGAAATCTGCCTTGGAAATCTGAAAGCCAATAGTGACAAGATACTATCCTATCTTGTCAGACCATGCTCTAGGTGCTTGCTTCAAGCCATACAAGGCTTTCTTCAACTTGCAAACAAACTCAGGATGAACAGCATGAACATAACCTGGTGGCTGCTCCATAAAGACCTCTTCTTGCAAATCACCATGCAAGAAGGCATTCTTTACATCCATTTGATGTAAAGACCATCCATTTGATGCAGCCATAGCAATGAATGCTCTTACGGTTGCCATCCTTGCAATTGGACTGAATGTTTCTTCATAATCAATGCCATATGTCTGTGCATACCCCTTGACAACTAATCTTGCCTTGTATCTATTCATAGAACCATCTGCATTGTGCTTCACCTTATAAACCCACTTATAGCCAATTGTATTCTTGTCTTTAGGCAAAGGCACCAATTCCCATGTAGCATTTCTTCCAAGGCATCCATTTCTTCATCCATGGCTTTCTCCCATTTTTCTTTTCCCATGGCTTGCTCAAAAGAAGTGGGTTCTAGTTCCTGTATCACTTTGACCATATAGGCATAGTGAATGGCTGTAAATCCATCATACTTGAGCCTATGCATAGGATACTTAGCTCTGGTAGACCTGCACAAAGTAGGCTCACTTCCAGGTGCTCTCAAAACATCCCTGGTCTTCCTTACTCCAGGTGTAACAATAGAACGAATACCCAACTCATCATCAATGCTTTGTTTTGAGCCAGTGGATTCACCATCCACATAAGAGTGACCTACATTCACATCAAACATGGGCTGATCTACCTTCTCTTTTCCTTTTTGTGATACCTGCATACCACTATTTGCATTGCTTTGAGGAGATTCTCCTGATCTCAATCTGCCTGTCCATGGTGAAGTATGTGAACCACTGCTAGAGGACACTGTATGTCCACTAATATTTTGTGATTGCTGCTGTGAATTTTGTGCAGCATTACCATTTTGTACATCTATATCATCAATCACATTTACTGGTTTAGACTAGCTACTCATCTCATCAAAAATATCTCTGCTCACTGTAAACTTACGAGTAGAAGGGTTATAGCATCTATACCCTTTCTATTGTGGAGGATAACCAATAAAGATGCACTTCTCAGCTTTTGGATCCAACTTGGACCTCAACTCATCTGGCACATGAACATAGGCAATGCAACCAAAAATTTTCAAATGAGAAATATCTGGTTTCCTACAAGTATACATCTCCTTTTGCGTCATGCCATGTATTGCTACAGTGGGAGACCTATTCATTATGTAAACTGCTGTAGCAACTGCTTGAGCCCAATAATAATTTGGTAGTATTTTTCATTTAGCATGGCCCAAGATACCTCTGCAATATGCCTGTTTTTCCTTTCTACAAGTCCATTTTGCTGTGCAGTATGACTGCATGAATATTGCTTTATGCCATGCTCCTGCAGGAACCTTGCAAACTCATTTGAGAGGTACTCTCCCCCTCCATCTGACCTTAGACATTTTATTTGCAGGCCTGCTTCTTTTTCAACCATAGCTTTCAAAACTATAGTCATCGATAAAAGTGACAAAATAATGACAGCTTCCAATAGATGCAACTTTAGTGGTCCACACATCAGAGTGGATTAATTCCAATGGCTTCTTACTCTCTTGAACATGTCTAGGAAATGGTTTCCTTGCCTGTTTTCCAAATTGACAGGCTTCACATACCTTATGCATTTCTGCAACCTTGAATTTAGGCAATCCTGCAACAATATTTTGGGCCTACATTGATTTAAGTCACTGTACATTAACATGACCAATGCGTTTATGCCAGATATCAATATTTGCAACTACACCAGTCCCATGTGCAAACATTGCTGCACTCAATTCAGGCATGTCCGCATCCAATGTAAACATCTTGCCCTTCTTCTTTCCTTTTGCTATCAAGCGACCGTTATTTTTCATATCCTGAACAAAGCATCCATGAGGATTAAATCTGACCTACAAGCCCTGCTCAACCATTTGACCAATAGAAACCAGGTTCTTGGTGATATTAAGGACATGAAATACATCAGACAGGTATTTCTTTTTCCCATCCTGCATAGACAAAGGAATTTTACCAATTTGCATAATAGGACATGCAGTATCATCACCAGTCTCCATAAATCCTGGTCTTTCCATTTTCCTTGCATCTTGCATCCATTCTGCATGACCTGTCATGTGGTTTGATGCACCTGAGTCAACATACCACACCATTACTTTGTTCTGCACTTGTCACAGAATTGGTCATGTGCTGCACCATAAACAAATGCTCATTTCTGTCATCACCTTGTCTACTAGAGGATGCATAATTGCCTTGCTGCAATTTTCCATTCATAATGTCATTCTGCTTTTTGTAGTAGTCTTTAGCCATATGACCCATTTTGCCACAATAGTAGCATTCAACATTACTGTGGTCTTTCCATTTTCCTTGCATCCTGCATCCATTCTGCATGACCTGTCATGTGGTTTGATGCACCTGAGTCAACATACCACACCATTACTTTGTTCTGCACTTGTCACAGAATTGGTCATGTGCTGCACCATAAACAAATGCTCATTTCTGTCATCACCTTGTCTACTAGAGGATGCATAATTGCCTTGCTGCAATTTTCCATTCATAATGTCATTCTGCTTTTTGTAGCAGTCTTTAGCCATATGACCCATTTTACCACAATAGTAGCATTCAACATTGCTGTTTGCATTTTGGCCTCTCTACCATCCACCACGACCTCTTTGGCTCCCCCTGCCTCTAGAGTTACCATGTCCTCCTCCATAGGACTGGTTTTCTTGAGTTTGCTGCATATTTTGATTTCTACCATGGCCTCCAGGTTGGCCTCCTCTACCTCTAGCTCTACCTCTTCCAACATTTGAGTAGAAGACAGTTTCTTTTGAAGTTCCTCCTGAAGAAGATGCACCACCATTTCTTTGCTCTTCAGAAATTAGAAGAGCAACCAACTCCTCAAAATCAAGAAATTTTTCACGGAGGGCAATGGATGTTTGGAACTGTGCATAATCCTTTCCTTGACCATTCAAGGTCACAGAAACTAGATCATCATCTTCCACTGGCGACCCAATGGAAGCAAGTGCATCTGCAATTTTCTTCACATTCATGTGGTAGTCATTGATGCTCATATTTTCTCTTTGCACATTGTGCAACTCCTGCTTGAGCTGCATTTTCCTAGCTTGCGTATTTGTGCTGTACATTTTTGCCAAAGTATCCCATGCCTCCTTTGGCGTACTTGCATCCTGAATATGCACAATCATAGAATCTGAAATACTGATAGACAGATAGTACATAACTTTTCTGGCTCTCTCATGCCATCCTTTAAATGCTTGCATTTCCTATTGATTGGGAACATTAGGAAAAACTGGTTCTTCTTCATTTCCTGTAATGAACTCCCAATAGCCTTTTCCCATAAGGAAATTCATCATTCTAAACTTCCATGCTTAGAAGTTGTTCTTGTCAAGCTTTTCAGTGGCAATCTGTGAAAGAGAATCAGACGCCATTACAAAACAGTGCAGAATATTCTGTGACTGCAAAAAACACAGCTTCTGCCTCACATGGGCAAATCTGCAAAATTGACAAAAGTGGTATTTGACCACATAGTCACTTCCTAGTGACGATTTTGCATCAACAAGTAATAAGGATGATTTTGTAACTCCCAATATCTCTGTGCACAAGCATACAATGCAATTTTGTGGCAACTTTTCATCGACCTACAGAGCAGTGGTCGCATAGCAAAAACAATGCCTTTTTCTTAGTGCTTCGGAGAACTTCCGCTCCAAAATGGGCCCCAAAATGGCCTCGAATCAGAAAAATAAAGTCACCAAGGGCTTTGCCTACTCCCGTAGCATATATTGCCCTCTCGCCACACCACGAAGGGCGTCTCAATCTGAGACAATGCACTCTTGCACTTTCTAGCTGTGCTACCTGTAGAGATTTGCTCCCAAACTTGGAAAAGGAAAGTAACACTGGTCCTCTTACCAGGACACTGCGGACTTGGTTTGATTTCTTGAGCTCCTTACCATGAACCAGGCTATGATACCATGTGAATATAGTGGGAGAGAAGGAAGGAGTCTCACTTGCGGCTTTCTCACATACACCATGGGGGAATACACAAAAGGTGGAGGCTGAAAATAGTTTTCCTTTTCTTAGTTGTGAAAGCCAAAAGAATTCTTGTACAAAGAAATAGAAGAACCCTATATGTGGGTCTCAAACCAAACTTAGCTAACTAAGGTGGCATACTAACTGAGCCACAAACTAGAGTACATAAGGATAGCTGTCATCCAGCTATTATTCATGGGCGGTGTACCAACCGCATCTGTAGCTAACAAGTCAGTGACATAAATGCACAATGGTCACCTTGGCATATCACGAGTGGAGCTCGATATCCCAACAGGACTTGCATGTAGAACATGCATGTCGGGTTTGTAAGAAAGATTATTCCTAGCCTTATGCAAGTACAAGCGAAGCTTTGCAGCTACTCTACACACATTCTATGCTACCTAAGTTCATGTTGGCATAGAGATAACATACTCTTAAATCCATTTTATTACCCGTCCTCGAGTTATGGCTTATTGTGATCATGGAGTTGGGATGCCATGCATGTAATCGAGTGGCTATGGAACTTGTGTCATGCTAGTCGATCCTGCTGTAAAGCCTTGGCACCATATAATTTTTGCTCTATTTCCAAGTAGCCTGTATCCACCATTTGTTCAATCAGAGATATGTGGCGTGCTTCTAAGAAGATGACTCTTTGATAGAATCATCTTGTAATCTAAGCATCGATCTGTTCATTGGGATTGAAACTGAGTGGAGGCAAGTGGCGGTTGATGTGGTTGGGGATCTTTAGAATGTATTCCAATGTTTTGTAGAGAATAGCACTTTGGCAAAGGATGCGGTCAATGTTGAGTCAATGTTGCTCACATTCTTTACTGATGTTGTTAAAGTGATCGGATTAGTATGCCTCAGATATTCCATTCTACACCAGTTGATCATTGGACAATTAATGGTGCCTTGTGTATGTTGGGTTCCCATCTGTGACGTCATGGAATTGCATAGAACTGGAGATGGGTTTTGAGACATGGAGGTGCACACAGGTACTCTTTCAAGAAGATTACATCAAAGAGCTTGAGACGGCACCAATCAAGTTGGGGATCCAACTTGCTTACCAAATCTTTACTCTTCAGTTAGCTCCCATTTATGGTTGTGTTGAATCAGGCTCCTTCCAAAGTTTCTAGTTGCACAACTCCGATGGGATTCATTTTTCTTACTCGATAGAGTCCTGGACCTAGATACTTGAGTTTTCCCTTGTGTACTTTGGCATTGTATAACAAGACTAGGTCACCTTCCTTGATTTCTTTGACTTTAATATTTTTGTCAAACCATGCCATTCTTCTGCGTTTTTCTATTGTCATGGCATGGTAGGCAACTAATTTGGTCTCTATATGCTTCTCCAATTGATAGAGTCTTTCTTTCAGGGATGCATCATCTCCCATGCGTTACTGTACTACTATGCATAGGCTTGGTATTTGTTGACTCTGTGCCAACATGAACTTATGAAGAAAGAGAAGGTGATACAACTTTGTGATACAACTTTGTGTTACAACTTTGTGTTACAACTTCTAGACACAACTTTATGTTACGACTTTGTGTAACAACTTTGTGTTACGAGTTTGTCTACATGAAGAGAGAGAATGTGTTACGACTTTGTGATACAACTTTGTGACACAACTTTGTGTTACAACTTTGTGTTACAAATTTGTGTAACAACTTTGTGTAACAACTTTGTGTTACATCTTCTACATGAAGAGAGAGAATGTGTTACGACTTTGTGATACAACTTTGTGACACAACTTTGTGTTACAACTTTGTGTTACAACTTTGTGTAACAACTTTGTGTAACGACTTTGTGTTACATGCAGAGAGAGAAGCTCTCCAACTTGTATAAATACCCCATAATGGAATGAAGCCCACACTCTTGGGGCATTGTGTTGAGTCTACATTGGTATTCCAAGCATTTGTCTCAAGTGTCCATGCTTCCTTGCACTGCACGTCCAAAAGCATGTCCTAACCTTGCACCCCTTCTCCCCTCTCCTCCAACCCTGCAACCCATCCTCTCCCTCTCCTCCTCCCTTCTCCCTCCTCCTCCTCCTCCTCCTCCTCCCTCCTTCTCCCTCCTCCTCCTCCTCCTCCTCCTCCCTCCTCCTCCCTCCTCCTCCACCTCCTCCTCCTCCCTCCTCCTCCTCCTCCTCTCTCCTCCCTCTCCCTCCTCCTCTTCCCTCCTCCTCCTTCCTCCTCTCTCTCTTACTTCACCCATGCTCTTACACCTTCTTCCTCTCCACTCCTATGCTTTCCTAAACCCTTAAACTCAATGATCTACGAGGGAGACGAAGTTCTCCACCATGTACTTTACTCTGAACCTTGGATCCTCCTCCTAACCCTGAACTCCTTCTAAACCTTGGAACCTCCTTCTGAACCCTGGAACTCTTTCTAACCCTGAACTCTTTCTAAACCCTGGATCCTCCTTCTGAACCCTTGAACTATTCCTAAACCCTGGAACCTCCTTCTGAACCCTTAAACTCCTCCTAAACCCTACAACCCCCAATGAAGGCGAAAGCCTTCATTACCCCAACAACAATGGTTTACGTGCCTTTTACACATGCTTGCATTATGTTTACTCACCACACTTAAGCCTACGTCTCTCACCGGAACACGACTCGAGGTCCTAAGCTGCATATATACTACAATGACAATTCCAATATATCTGTAGGTGACAAAAAGCCTCGGAACCCTACAACATAGAATACCCAGCTCTTCCTACGAAAGCGGTAGGAAAGAGCCAACATTTGGCGCCGCTGCCGGGGAGACTAGCGTCTCAAGTAGTGAGTAAACATGCGTAGGTAGGTGTAAAAGCCACATGATGTACAATTAGGCTAGGTAGTGGACACGGTTGCGTAGAGCTTTCAATTACGATCATTTTACCTTTTTACAGAAAGGCAAACCGAGCTCTCCATAAAGAGTTATGGCTCGGGAAGAGTTTAGGGTTAAACCCTAAACCTAAACCCTAAACCTAAAATCCAAACCTATAAAAAACA